>NW_006201581.1:1555657-1567280 GCF_000334495.1 Tupaia belangeri chinensis | reverse complement strand
TTTCTTTTTCTTTCTTTCTTTCTTTCTTTCTTTCTTTCTTTCTTTCTTTCTTTCTTTCTTTCTTTCTTTCTTTCTTTTTCTTTCTCTTTCTTTCTTTTTTCTTTAACGCCAAAGCATGTTTGCATTTCTGCTTATATTTTCCACACTTTTTGGCATTAATAATGAATTTCTTTGTTTTCTATTTTTTCTCTCTTGCTTTTTTCTTTGAAGATTTTCCTACCACTGAGAATGTTATGTGTTAACAAGGGAAAGCCCAAATTAAAGGAAGCTAGTGGTTTGGCAGTTTAAAGTAGTTTAGAAATAGCTAGGCTAAAATATCTTTCCATTGCATGTTTTAACTTGTTTTAATAAACTGAATATATCACTTTATTAGTTATAGGGAAGCCTGTGAATATTTACCTGTCTGTTAGGTGCATCTATTAGGGAGTACAGAGTGGAGACTTTTTTCGCTTAAGGGCACTATTCATTAGCTGAGTGTGGGTTAGTTTGGCTCATATTAGTGGAAAGTCACTCAATGGGGAGAGGGGAGAACAGTGTTCCTATTTCCTTATCTGTATAATGAGTATTTAGTTTCCATGGCCATTGCAAGCTGTCATCAACAGTGACAGTGTTGAAGTAGAGTTCTACTTTTTATTCAAACTCTTGGCAAGCTATCCTTTCATTTTGATTTCTTAAATGACACATTGAAGACATGCTGATTTTGTTTTGGGGTGGGCCTAGTTTCAAATGGCAGCCTGTTAACCCCATCAGTTGTGTTGTTTAAAACTCTTCTAGCTTCAATTTCCTCAAGCAATTAGAGATAATAAGATCTTTCTCACCATTTTATAATAGTGTGGATTGAAACTAGTAAGATGGTGCATGGAAAATACACAGTGCAGTGCCCAATTTTCACCTACTTAAGGACAATTTATTCTTTTGAGATATTTGAGAATTTCTTTATTTTATTTTTTTCTTACTTTTTACATTCAATGACTCTATAGTTTCACAACATTGAAAATGTTAGTCCAGTCAAAGAAATTACCATACACGTTGTCATCACCAGATAATTTACCATCTTTTCCCAATGAAATTTTTTTCCCTTCATTTCCTCCTTCCCCAACTCTCCTCCTCCTAATTTTCCACCTCCCTCCCATACTGTCTCTGGTATCCATCATTGCTTTCTATGTTTTTATGCCTTTTAATCTTTCAGTTTCTGCCATAGTGTGGAGACATTCAGCATATATTAAATGGGGACATACAATGCTTCTCTTTCACAGTCTAGGTTGCTTTACTTAGCATTCAAGTTTCCATATTCATTCACTTTCTACTAAATCCAGGGTCTCATTGTTTTCTATTGTATTCTATGTATTCCATAACATATATGTGCCACACTTTTTCAATACATTCATCTGCTCTTGGCCATTTGGGTTGAGTCCATGTCTTAGTAATTGTGAATAATGCTGCAATAAACTTGGATTCTCATGTATTTTTCTGATTGAGTGTATTCCCATCCTTTGGGTAGATAGGCAGGGGTGGAATTTATGGATTATATGGTGGTTCTGATTGTAGGTCTTGGAGGAATCTCTTTCTCATTGAGATTGTTCTAAAACTTATTTATTTTACATTCATCGCACATATATCATTGCAGCACACAAAATGAATTTTGCCATCCAGAATACACTGTATATTTCACCACAGTACATTTTGCGTTAGTGTCTGCTTTATGATCAAGTTCTCTTTATGAAGTAGAACATTTTATTCCATTATGCTATTGATTATCATTTTCATTTTGTGTATTCTATTTTCTTCTCTTAAAATGCCTATTGTTTACACTGTTTCATTGTGATTTTTCTATACAGTAAATACCGTCCTGTGATCCAATTATTTTCTTATGTTCTCTGAAAGGATTTCTCTAGTCCTTCTTCTGTTTGTGTTTTCCACAATGTTACTTGTGCTATTTATTACCTCTATTGGTGTTTTTATTGAGCATGGTTTGTTGACCTCCTGGCATACATTCCAACAACTTCTACTATGAAGAATCCATGAGGCCTGTGCATTTAATTTATTCTTCTCTCAGCTCTAGAGATGGAACCTGAGTTGCCTAACACAAACAACAAAATTTTATGCCCCATAGGATAGCTGGTTCAAAGTACACATAATTTGAGAGGAAAAGTGAGAAATACCCCCCCCCCCCAGGGAGAATGGCCACACTGCAACCACTTCTACATTGTCCTCTCTGGATTCTGGGCATGCACACACACATTCCCAGTATGATTTTCAAGCCACTGGGTCTGGGAATCAAAGAGCAGTCAGCTATGTGGGAATCCAGGGCCTTAATCACCACACCAGCGTTGGCTCCAATTTTCAATTATTTTAAAGGCTTTAGAGTGAGCAGTTCTTTAAGGTGTACAGTCATTTCACCATTACGAAAGAAAATCTCATGATCTTAATTTTACATCGTCTGTGCTGATCATACTCATTCATACCATTTTTTAAATCAAGCTTCTCATTGTTTACTTACTCGTCTTAAAATTGGCTGGACCTCATTAATATCAGAGAATATCCTCTGAAATAAATATCACTACACTCAAAACAGCAGCAACTATTCCTTTCTCTCACCCTGCAATCCCTTTCTTTAAACTGCTTTATTTCCTTTTCATAGCACACATTACTTATTAACATTTTATATATTTTTACTTTTACTGTAAATATTTTAGTGTCTTTTTCTGCCTATTAGAAGGTGAGCTTTCCAGGACCAGCTGGAAGCATGGTGTTAAAGGTGGCTGGATCCATGTGATGAACTGTACAATCTGAGTTCTAGACGTGCAGCTTGAGAACTATACTGAGGACGTGTTTGTACACATGCCCAAAATCCCAAAAGAAAAGACAAATGGAAGAGAAAATGCCATTTTCCATAGTGAGTACTTTCTTACTTTCTATCTCTCTGCTCTCTCTTTCTCTTTCTGGCCAATTCACTGCACCCTTTAGCAAATTTAAATAAATAAGTAAATAAATAAATAAAAGAATGTGAACTTTTCAAGTTCAGGGATTTTTCTCTTTTGGTTCACTGAAATGTTTGACTAGTACCTATAACATGAGGGCCCTGAAGAACCTAGTGTAACTGGTTATATAACACATGCACACATATACACACACATACTCTAAGCTTTCCCATGTGTATGTTTACAAAGATAAGATCATTCTATGCCTTTTTCCTGAATCTTTATTTTTGTTTATTCATTAATACAAATCACGACCATGCTTCCGCATTAAATATATATACCCCAGGGGGGATGGCCATGCTATAATCCTTTCTCCTCCATTCTCCTCTTGGGAGCTTGGGCATGCACGTACATGCACCCAGCATGAATTTAAGCCACTGGATCCAGGACTCAAACCATGATCAGCTACATGGGAGTCTAGCGACATAGCCATTATGCCAACTGCTGGTCCCTTCACATTATATATTGAGAGCTCACTGTTGCTGTTTTGGAAGCTGCACAATATTACATAATGAAGATTCACCATAATCTCCTCCATCTCTTCTCCACTGATGGGCATTTGAGATGTTTCTCTTGGGGGGGGGGCAATAAGCATTTGCCTTCATATATCATAAGTCTTGTTATCCTCCTTCTAAAGGATAACACCCCTGAGAATTCCAAGGAAAAAAAATTAAAAATAAGTAGATAGATAAGAGGTTAAAAATGATAGCTCATGTCCTTAGTCTTAGTTCTCTGACTACTTTCAAACTTTTATTTTTATGTATTTGGAGTGTTTTACCCTTTATGGAGAATCCTTTAAAATCTCACAGAAAATGTGCAGTATGAAAAAAAGAAAACTAAGCATATTTCAAAATTTTTGCATGGGGACCAGCAGTTAGCATAATGGCTATGTCACTGGACTCTCATGTAGTAGACCGTGGTTTGAGTCCCGGACCCGACCACTTAAACTCACACTGGGTGCGTGTGTGTGCGTGCCCAAGATCCCGAGAGTAGAATGGAGGAGAAGAGGAGAAGGGATTGCAGCACGGCCATCCCCCCAGGGGGTGATTTCTCACTTTCTGTCTCTCTGTCTCTCCAGCGAGTGCACATGTCCTATAAAAAAAAAAAAAAAAAGAAGAAGAAGAAAACAAAACAAAACAAAAAACTCTCAAAAAAATTTGCGTGAAAATAAACTAGTATCTTTTAAAAACATTTATTTTATGTACCATAGAGTGTGCACATGCATTAAAGAGAGAAGGAGAGACAGAGGGAGAGGCACCTTCGACAGGATCCTGTCATGCTGTGACTCCCTTCCTCTAGTTCTTCAGATCCTCAGGAACATGGGCACCAGGCGTAGTGTCAGGCATGTTTTCAGGCTGACCTGAGATCTGGACCACAATAGTCAATATGGCTTCCACTGTAGTAGGCAGAAAGCTTCTAGCACTGTGGTTAAATTTGCTGTATGCTGCACCTCAGGTTGGACCTAAACTTAGATTTTTATTCAATTTTTCCATTTTGCCAGTGTTCTTTTTTTTTTTTTTTTTTTTTTTTTGAGAGGTTTTTGCTATAGGTCACGTGTGCTCGCCAGGCAGATAGAGACAGAGAGATAGAAAGCAAGAAATAAATCACCCCCCCAGAGAGGATGGCCACACTGCAATCCCTTCTCCTCCATTCTCCTCTTGGGATCTTGGGCATGCACGCACACGCACCCGGCGTGAGTTTAAGTCACTGGGTCCGGGACTCAAACTGTGGTCGACTATGTGGGAGTCCAGTGACATAGCCATTACACTAACTGCTGGTCCCAATTTTGCCAGTGTTCTTAAGCACACCTGATTCATAGAACTGCTTGTTATCTCGTGGTTCTGCCCAGCACTCCAGTCACAATATGTGCCCAATTTAAGTAGAACCTTGGCACCAAGGGTGATGCCACAGAAAGCACAACTTATGGAAATTACTGTAGGAGATATTATGAACATTGGTTAAATTTAAATAGTAGTTACTGGAGTTGGCAGGTGGCATGGTGGTTAAGGTTCTGGGCTCCCACATAGCCAATGATAGTTCAAATCCCAGACCTGTTGGCTTCTTTCTCACTTTCCTTCTGTCTCCCTTTGTCTCTCTTTTGTCAAATTAAAATAATTATAATAATAAATAAAATTAAGTGAAATAGTTCTTAAAAATAATATTTACTGTAAAAATTATTAGTTACATCAAAATAGACTGGTATAAATGTTTATATTTAATCAACTAGCTTAAGACATAAAAATAATATATCTTTGAATTGTTTACCCTTATCCATAACCATCTCTCTATCTGCAAAGATTGATTAATAACTAAAGTAATTATAACCTTTATTTTGAACTCTGGTCACAGTAGCACATAAGACCAGTTAGACCAGACTGAGTCCCACCTCAGCAGACTCCTTTACACAAAGTTGGACCCCTCGTCTCTCATTTATAGCTTTGATTCTCATTCATCCTTATGATAAATGCTCTGTGCATTCAGGAGTAAGATGAAGAAATCAAAAGTAGCCCTAGTTTAGGCAATACTGTTGCTTTAACTTTCCACTGTATTCTGATATTGTACTAACACCTTTTCATAGAAATATGATCTGCTCTTCCATTCTCCTCCTGAGATTTTAGGCATGCTTGCACACATACTAAGCTCAATTTTCAAGGCACCAGGTCCGGGGTCCAAATCAGGAAGAGAGGACTGTGACCTGGCCATCCCCCAAGGGGTGATTTCTCACTTTACCTCTCTGTTTCTCTGTCTCTCTCCAATGAGCACACGTGCCCTATGGCAAAAACTTTGAAGAAAAAAAAAAGAATATATAAAAATGTTGGGACAGTATCTATGTCTCTAAGAAGGAAATATTTTAGCAGCCTAATGAATAAGTTCTAAGAGTTCCCCAGCAATAGAAGCAAAATCTCAGATTATTTCTATAGGACTGTATGTAATATCTTAATGATGTCATAAAAAAATAACCATTAATTTGGGGAAAATGTATAAAGGTAGAAATAAAAACACAGTGAAATTTGTCTAGCCTTCAATTCTGTCCATTATATGAAAGGTGAAAAAAGTGGTTCCAGGCTTCAGAAAGTTCTAAATTCTCCCAGATCCTGCGAACCACCCATACCTACTGAGATGGTCCTTGAAAAGTGCCTCTGGTGAAATTTCTTACCTTCCTTTACAGATGGAACAGACCCAGTCTGACCAGGAAGCATGAAAACAATGTGTGTGTGTTTGTGTTGCGGGAATAACAGCCTAGAGTGCTCAGAAATTTTCCAGTTTTTTTTCAATTTTATATTTTTTAAATCTTAAATTTATTTATTTCCACTTATTCACTGCACGTCATTACAGCATACACAATGAGCTTTTCCATCCAGAATACACTGTATGTCGGCTCAATGAAGGATATTACTATACATGTTATCATCAACAAATAATTTTCCATTTCTTTTTTCTTATATATTTTGCTTCTTTTTTGCTTCCCCCACTTGATTACCTACCTTTCACCCGCTGCCATTTCCAACCCTCTTCCCACATTGTCTCTTTTATTTATAGTTGCTTTTCATGACTTTTTTTTTTTTGCATTTTATTGATTCACAAAAGATCTTAATTAGTCTAAATACTTTTAATAGCAAACGTAGCTGATATGTTTGTATCTATGAACACATGTCTGACTTTAGGCATAAACATCAGAGAGTAGAATGAACATACTATAGAGTAGCACCTAGCTGGATCTATGTAGCTTAATGGAGTAATTAAATAGGTATTTTTAAATGCAATTTTTAATTTCAAGGAAAGCCGTTTTAGCTTTAATAGAGCAAAATAAAAATAATTAATAAAAATTTGCTTAAGACTTATAGATAGGAAAAGTTTAGGATTCAATTCAAATAGTAGGTGGGTGAACCTATCAACAGCTCGAAAGAAGACAAAAATCTTTTTTATTGATTTATTTTTTGGAGAGGTTTTCGCTATAGGGCGTATGCGCTCGCCAGACAGACAGAGAGAGGCATAGAGACAGAAAGCAAGAAATCACCCCCCAGAGGAGATGGTCACGCCGCAATCCCTTCTCCATTCTCCTCTCGGGATCTTGGGCTCGCATGCACACGCGCCCGGCATGAGTTTTAAGCCACAGCGTCTTTTATTGATTTATTTTTTGGAGAGGTTTTCGCTATAGGGCGTATGCGCTCGCCAGACAGACAGAGAGAGGCATAGAGACAGAAAGCAAGAAATCACCCCCCAGAGGAGATGGTCACGCCGCAATCCCTTCTCCATTCTCCTCTCGGGATCTTGGGCTCGCATGCACACGCGCCCGGCATGAGTTTTAAGCCACAGCGTCTGGGACGTGAACCGCGGTCGACTATTTGGGAGTCCCACGACATAGCCATTATGCTAGCTGCTGGTTCCCAAGAAAACAAAAATCTTTAAGTCTGGAAAACAAAGCATAGAAGAAAATCAGTAATGTTTTAGTCAAAAATCATAAAATTATATTTTTCCAGTTCAGTCTCATGTAATTAATTTCTCTTCTGCTGAATTTGCAGTGTTACTATCATCCAATCTTTCCATTTAAATTCTGGAATTTAATATTCAATGTTATTATTGATCTTTCCAGATTTGTCCCTACCATTAAGTTGGCCATTCTCTTGGTTGTTTTTAGTACTCTTATCACTGAGTTAATCTGGTGTTGATAAATTCTTTCAGGTTTTGTTTATCTGAGAGTGTTTTGGCTAAGAAGATTATTCTAAGAAGAATAATCTTGTCGGGTATAGTATTCTTGGTTTAACTTGCTTTTTCACTTAATATTTTGAAAATACTTTCCTATTCTTTCCTTGCTTGCATTGTTTCTGATGAGAGGTCCAATGTTAGCCTGATGAGATAGCCTTTGAAAATAACCTGACAATTTTAGTATCATGGTCTTTGTCTGTGGTTTTGGTCAATCTGGCTATGATGTGTCTTGGAAAAGATCTTCTTGGGTTGATTCTATGTAGGATTCTTTGTATTTTTGTGGTCTGGATATTTGAATACCTCTCTATGTTTAGCAAGTTATCTTCCAGAATTTCATGGAATAGATTGTCAATGCCCTTACTAGTTTATTCACTTTCTGGGATACTGATCCTGGATATTTGGGTATTTAATGGTATCTAGTATTAATTGTATATTAAATTTCTAGGACCCTTTTTGTCTATTGGTCACAGTCTTTGTGGTCAGCATTAGCCAAGGAATTTTGAGGCAGAACACCCAAAGTTCAAGAAATGCAATCCAAGGGGAATTGGTATTAGGCTGCTTTTGTTTTGCCAATCACCAGTAAGTATGGGTTGAATAGAACAAACAATGGTTGGTGGGATACAGAGTCGCTCATGTTCATGGTGAGGGGAAGGGTCTGGGGAAGTCACTTTGACCTAGAACGTGAAAACAGATGATCAAATTTACCTACTATACTCTACACTTAACATTGACTAGTAACCATTACTGTGACCTCATGACCTTTTTCATCCTGAAAAACTGACTGGATTTCACGTGTGCCTCTTTCCCAGAAAGCGCTCCTTAGATTCATTCTACTCTGTTACCACTGCTAATTCATAAAGGTGTTATTGCTAATCCAGACTCCAAATTTTCTTTGAACTTTTACCTGGGTTCTCTTCAGCTTCAGAATTGTCACCAAATTCTTCTCATTTGAAATTGTGATAAAATACCATTAAAGAAGGATATTCTGATATAGCCTAAAGCATGGATAAACTTCAGCATTATGTTAAATGAAATAAGCCAGTCACTAAAAGACAAATACTGCATGATTCCACATACAGGAGCTATCGAAAGCCCTTAAATTCACTCATAAATACAAGGTAGAATTGAGCTTGCCAGAGGCTTTTGTTGAGGAGAAATATCATTTTTGCCTAAAATAGTTTCTGTTTTACAAGATGAAAGAATTCTGGAGTTGGTTGCACAGTAATGTAAATAGACTCTAGAGGACAGGACGGCATACACTTAAACATGGTTTAGATCTAAGAAAGACTTTGGCTTGTATCCCGGCCCGGGGGACAGTGGAACAGGTTTCCTGAGGAAGGAGTGAGAGCCGGGACGAGCAGTGCAATGTTACAACACGGAGACGACGCAGAGTCAGGGTCGTCCGTTTATTGTGGGCATCACGGAGACGACACAGTGCCACAGCCCCTCAGGGTCGTCTGGAGACGATGCGGTGTCACAGCTCTTCAGGATCGTCCGAAGATGACACAGTGTCACAGCTCTTCAGGGTCGTCCGGAGATGCCGCAGTATCACAACTCTTCAGGGTCTTCCGGGTCCTCTGGAGATTGTGGGCCAGGGGTCGTGGTTATACACATGCTGGTGGGCAGTGATTGGTTGAATGAAGGATTGTAAAAGGTGGGTTATGATTGGTTGCTTCTGTGGACCAATCATGAGGTGCCGGATTATGGAAATCTGAGGGTTTCTAAGCTCACCGATTTGCTATGGGAAGTGGCCAATCAGAGTATGGTTTCAAAGGTCAGGTTTTTTGAAGGGAACCAGTTGTGGTCTTTATGGGAAGTAGCCAATCAGAGTGTGGTTCTGAAGGTGAGGTTTTTGAAGGGGAGCCAATCATGGCCTTTGGCATTGTGTAATTGTTTGCTTTCTGAGAAACCTGCCATATTCGCTGGTGCACAGCCTCCCACAGGCTTGAGCAAACTCTAGTCAGGCTTCTCAGTCTTTTTGGTACCTGTGTGTACTTCCTCATAATGCCCCTACTGAGCAAAAAACATTACCAAGGCAGTTTAGTAAGAAGCCCCACCGTCAATATTGGATCATTCTTAACAACTGATTAGGCTTCTTATTCACCATCACCTTGTATAACTTCAGAAAGAATCTTGGTTCAGCTTATCCAGTTTCCTCCCTATCATCTTCCAGCTGCTGACCCCTACACTATTCCTTGGCTATTATTTTCCACTGCTCCTTCTGTATTTGGAGTTGGACTCAATCTCTCTGTCCCACTGTAAAACCCCCTTGCAATGGACCCTAAACTTATCATAATGATCCTAAATAAAGCTATTCTTCCCATGCAGAAAAAAAAAAAAGCAAAGAAAGAAAAGAAGAGAAAGGAAAGAAAAAAGAAATGTGATCTGCACCTGACACCTCACTTCTCCTCAGTGATGGTCTTCCGTTTTATACTTCGAACCTGAGTTTCCATTTATAACCTTTCTGCTTTTCCTTTTACTCTAAGCATGCAATACCTTCTTAATTCCCCCTAGTTTTAAAGTAGTAGTCTTACGCTTGGCTCTGTTGGTTGGGATCCTGCCACCTTATGGTAAGCATCCCTCTGATGATCAACATAGGTAGAAACCCAATTTAAAGAGGTTATAATCTGTCCTAAACTGGACCTTATCTATGCCTATAAAATTCAGATACTCTGAAAACAACTTGTTTTACTAAACTTGTAACTAATCACCTTTATCACGTTTTGATCCCTTAGACTCTGCTCCAGTCCTTGGTTCAGTCTAATTCTAAAGCCTTCTTTCTCCTTCTTAACAGGGTCACATGTTCCAAGTTTTATGTAAAAATTATGAAAGTGTATGTGTGTGTGTATATGTGTGTGTGTTCATGAATGTTTATCTTTGAATATGTATGTATGTGTGTACTGTATTTGATAATAAACCATTATGAGAGAGACATTAATTTAAATTCTTTTGATCACTATTTTCATGTATTTGTGTTTATGGCTTATTCACTTGAAACAGCTTAACTTTCCTTGGTAATTTTTAATTAAATTATATTTTATTGGTTGCAACCTCTGATATCTGCTCTTGTTTGTTTTTGTTATTAAAGTCAGTGCTCCAAAGAACTCTGGGGATATTAACTCCAGTTTGAACATGTAGATCCTGCCACCCATGCAGTTGTTTACTTCCTCAAATATACTTGCTGCTACGGTATAGAGGAGTGCCAAGCTATTCTAAACCCAGATGGCATGCTTGCATAGCCTCATGTAGGTTTCACCTTATAAAACATGGCAGGATTAAAGAGACCAACATACCTGAATTGCTCAGTGTGTTTCAGTTTATCCCAAGTGACAAAATGGAGATGTCATGGTATTGCTTCTATTGCTCATTGTGACTGAATTGACCAAGCATTTAGGTTCAGTTTGTGCTATATAGATATACTCTGGAAATCCTAAAGGAATATACACCAACCAGGCTTCTGAAATTTTTTAAGTGTTTCATCAAAAACAATTTTATGCTAAAATGGAAGATACAAGTACTAGTTTTTGATCTATTGCTTAATGTAACTATTCTTTATAATTTATAGTTGGATGTCAACTCTCTCTTAAAATTCCAAACCTAAAAACACAATTATTGTCATGTAAAATTGTATTTCTATTTTCTTCTATTTCATTCATCAAAATCAATCTCCATGGTCTTTTTGTTTTATATTTCTTTGAAGTGGACTCGACTACACTATTCTTGCTGTCACTATTGTTTCTTCACTTTCTCTCTTGAATACAATCTCTCCCACTCTTAAACAATGTTACCCATCTTAGTGATCCCAGAAAAAATTTCATTTACTAAGTAACAACTAGATAATTTACAAATAGACTAAATACTGAAACATTGATTCTTTTTTTATTTTAAGTTATTTTACTTAATATTACTCTCTGTTTTAATTTGACGGGGGGGGG
>NW_006201581.1:1506699-1555634 GCF_000334495.1 Tupaia belangeri chinensis | reverse complement strand
GGGGGGGGGGGTAGGGGGAGAGAGAAAGAGAGAGAGAAAGTTTAAAAGTAAGCCGCCAGCTCTGGGACTCGAACTGCTGTCGGCCATGTGGTGTCCAGTGTATTTAACCACCACACCACCTGTTGGCCTCGAAACATTGACTCTTAAGAACAACTTTTTAGTTTATGTACTTTAGCTTCTTTTTTATGTTATTACATAGTGATTCTATTTTGTGGTCATATTACATATTATATATATATATATATATATATACACATATATATATATATATATATATGTCTACGTATTACATGTTGTTATTTTAACAAAATATAAAAGGTGTATGGGTAGTTAAAGAAAATTGTATTCTGTTTTTGTGAGGACAATAAACTTTTTGGCTTAAATGTTGTATGTAATATATTTGCTATCTGAACACAGTTCCACAATAACATAATATCATTAAATCTGGAAGTCATATTTGACAGTAAGCACTGAGTTGAATTAAGTAATTCACACTAGATTATTGGTTCTCAAATATTAACACATATCAGACCAACCTGTAGAGCATGTTAAACACATATTACTAGGACTAACCATCAGCGTTTCAGATTGTTTCTGAGTAGATCTTTAAAGAGGTCAAAAATGTGCATTTATCTTAAATTTCCAGGATATGTTAAAGCTGTTGTTTCAGGGATGTATTTTTAGAACTTATTTCTGTAAACAAGACAATAAACTCTAGGTAGCCTTTGTCCCCTGATGCCACTAAAAGGAGATGCTGTTCATCTTTTCACCTTATTTACAATTTTTGCCTAATTTTTTAGACACAGAAAATAACATATATTTCTGTACTTACTCTACATTCACATCCGAAAAATCAACTGAGTTAATGGCTATAAAAAATTATCTACACTAAACACCTAGTTACAATACTCATTAATTTATTGCCTTCTGGATTTAGATTCATCATCCATTGACTGCTCTGAAAAAAAGTTCAGGTTGCCAGATACAAAGGTTAGTCAGCAGAGGAATGTGGAGAGGCATTGGTGATGGAAGTCGTTCTTGTCTGGCGCCAGTGTGCTCTGATACCAGACTCCTTAGGCAATGCACTTCTCTAGCACTTGACTCCTACAGTTCCTGGAGGTCAGCAGTCACCCACTGGCCATCAGCTTTCCCTTGAGCCCCTCTCAGGGGGTTTATTACTGGGCTATCTGGCACAATGTATCCCTAAAAATGACTTTCTATAACACCCTACAGGATGAATTTTCTGCCATCTTTAGAGGCATATGTCTAGCAATTTCTGTCAGTGGAGCCACATGGTAACTTCTCTGCCATTCAGTCAGCCACATTCTTCCCATTTATAAAGCTTGGACCTCATCCTGATCAATAGGGGTAATCTTCTTGGGTGTTCTCTTTTAGCCACAGGGATTAGAAAGCATCTGGTAATCCTATACTCTATAAATTTCTTTTCGTTTATTACGATCATATCTCTTATCATACAAATCTACTGTTTTATCAGATTTTCTCTGTTCAAATTTCTAAGTGGTTTTCTCTCTCTTGATTGAACCTAAACTGACAGAGTAGCATTCAATAATTATTTGCAAAATAAATTAATAAAGTAATTACTATCAATTGTAGTATTAGAATTCACAAATTATTGAGGCTCAAATTCTGCCTTGTGTTCACAAATTTATAATCTAGATTAAGAGTCTTTAATTAAAATTGAAAAGAACATTTAACTATTTTCCTCAAAAAACACATTAAGGGAACCAGCAGTTAGCGTAATGGCTATGTTGCTGGACTCCCACGTAGTCGACCGCAGTTCACGTCCCAGACCCGGTGGCTTAAAACTCACGCCAGGCGCATGTGCGTGTGTGCCCAAGATCCCAAGAGGAGAATGGAGGAGAAGGGATTGTGGTGTGACCATCCCTCCTGGGGGGTGATTTCTCGCTTTCTGTCTCTATGTCTCTCTCTGTCTGGCTAGCAATTTAAAAATAAATCAATAAATACATTTTTAAAATTAAAATTTTTAGGCCCAATTATAATGCTACAAGTTGCTAAAATGCTGTGCTCTGCAGCCCGGGACCACATCGGTGGCTCAGGTTCGAGTAATTCCCCATGGAACCAGTAGGAAGGATGTGCTAGTGTGTGCCTGTAATTTCAGTGACTTAGGTTTATGAGGCAGGAAGATCTAAAGCTTGAGACTGGCTTAGTCCACATAGTAAAACCTTGTCTAAAACAAAACAAAACAAAAAATTAGAGCCTGTAATTCTGAGACAACTAGTGTTAACATTTGAGGATATTCCTTTTTTTCTTTATACAATTACATTGGTCTTTCATTTGTGCCTGTCGATGTCCCTACCACACCAGGCACTCCTCTTTACCCATTCTGTTGTTTCAGCATGCCCCCAGAACTATCACAGCTGGTATGACAAGCTAGTGTACCTTCCTTGAAATTATAGTCTTAGCCTATCAATGATGGTTCCACCACAGGCATAAAAAAATCTCAGAATACTAGAAATCATTGATTGGTATTTGATTCTAATGCATACTGATTCATGCACAGGAACTTCAGGGTTGAAAAACAATTGATCCCCTTCATCCACACAGGAGTAAACTTTTACCATATTGATCTTCCTTCACTTACAAATGAAACAGTATTAATAACAATATATAGAGAGTAAAAGAGTAAAATTTTTGAGTATGTACTTACAGAGAAAGGGGATCCATCATGAATGGAAAAATAGAAGACTTTATGTGTACAGGTGATTTACTCTGGATCTTAAAAAGATTTGATTTAGGGAACCAGCAGTTAGCGTAATGGCTATGTTGCTGGACTCCCACGTAGTTGACTGCAGTTCACGTCCCGGACCCGGTGGCTTAAAACTCATGCTGGGCGCGTGTGCGTGCGTGCCCAAGATCCAGAGAAGAGAATGAAGGAGAAGGGATTGTGGCGTGACCATCCCCCTTGGGGGGTTGATTTCTCACTTTCTGTCTCTATGTCTCTCTCTGTCTGGCTGGTGAGCGCACGTGCCCTATAGTGAAAATCTCTCAAAAAAAAAAAAAGATTTGATTTGAAAGTCAGAAAAGGGTGGGAGAGAGCTTGATGAAAGTACAGAATAGAATGCAAAAATTTTTTTTAAAAAGCTATAAAGATAATGAATAGCCTTATGTGACCACAAATTGAAATACATAATTCAATTGTAGCATTTTTTGACTTCTGAAAAAGATTATCAGACCTCTAACAATAGGTTTACAGAAAACACAGCAAAATGTATGGATTGTCATAGTTGTGATCACTTAGGCAGAATGTTAAACAATACTCTCATTGTCAAATAATATCATTGTTTAGTTTTATGGCTCAAAGCAAATGAGTAAATTCCTTTCTGATTAAAAACAAAGATGATAGGCCTAGAAGTGGCATGGTAGTTAGGGTGGTGGATTCCCACACAGCTGACAATGGTTCAAAGTCCAGACCTGGCAAATTGAAAATTACACTGGATATATGTGTGTGTGTGTACCCAAAATCCCAAGAGAAGAATGAAAGATAAGTGACCATCCCCGTTGCGGGGGGATGATTTCTCACTTTCCCTCTCTCTTCTGTTTCTGTCCCTCTCCAGCACATTCCCTTTGGAAGAAGAAAAAAAAAAAAAACCAATCAAACTACAAAAATGACAAGGTTTAAAAAAATTGTACATG
This sequence comes from Tupaia belangeri chinensis, assembly GCF_000334495.1. Lineage (NCBI taxonomy): Eukaryota > Metazoa > Chordata > Mammalia > Scandentia > Tupaiidae > Tupaia > Tupaia belangeri. The sequence goes on along the minus strand of NW_006201581.1, from coordinate 1,551,959 downwards.
TAGGGGCAGCAGGTAGCATGGTGGTTAGGCACTGGACTCCTACATGACCAAGTACGGTTCAGACCTGGGGGCTTGATTTCTCATTCTCTCTTTGTCTCTCTCTCTCGCATAAATACTTTATAGCAAATTTTAAAATTATAATAATAACGTATAACTTTTTAAAAATGATAAATGTAGGGGACAGCAGGTGGCATGGGGGTTAAAGGCACTGAATTCCCACATCGCCAATCGCAGTCTGAGTCCTAGCCCTGGCGTCTTGTTTTCTTACTTTCCCTCTCTCTCTCTGGTGAAATTATTAAAAAATGGAATGAAATAAATAATTGTTTTAAAAATTATAAATGTAAAACTCCTGGAAGAAAACACAGGGAAAATTTTTATGATAGAGGACAAGGCAATAAATTTCTAGATATGATAGAAATATAAGAAACAAAAATATGAGAAACAAAAGCAAAAAGAAACAATAGCAAACTTAAAAACTTTTATACATCAAGCAACACAATCACAGAGTGAAATAATAACTTATGAAAGAGGAGAAAATGTTTGCAAATCATATATACCATACAGAGTAGATATACCAAATATATAAAACTTCTACACCTCAACAACAAAAAGTCAAATAATCAGTTTTTTAAATGGGCAAAGGACTTGGATAGACATTTCTCCAAAGATGATATACAAAGAGCCAAAAATAAACAAAAATGCATTCAAAATCAAGAATAATTAGAGGGGGAACCAGTAGTTAGCATAATGGCTATGTCGCTGGACTCCCACGGAGTCGACCGCGGTTCCCGTCCCGGACCTGGTGGCTTAAAACTCACACCAGGCGCATGTGCGTGCATGCCCAAGATCCCAAGGGGAGAGTGGAGGAGAAGGAATTGCGGCGTGACCATCCCCCCTGGGGGGTGATTTCTTGCTTTCTGTCTTTCTGTTTCTCTCTGTCTGGCGAGCGCACGTGCCCTATAGCAAAAAAAAAAAAAAAAAAAAAAAAACCTCTAAAAAAAAGAAAAAGGATAATTAGAGAGACCAGCAGATGGCAAGATGGCATAATGGTTACATCGCTGGACTCCCACATATTCACCTGGTTCGAATCCTGGACCTGGTGACTTAAAACTCATGCCAGGTGCGTGTGTGTGTGTGTGTGTATGTGTGTGTGTGTGTGCCCAAAATCCCAAGAGGAGACTAGAGGAGAAGAGATTGTGGTATGGCCATCCTCCTTGGGAGGTGATTTTTTTCACTTTCTGTGTTTCTATCACTCTCCATCTCTAGGGTGAATGTATGTACTCTAGAGCAAAAATCTCTCAAAAAAAAAAAAAAAGAAAGAAAAGAAAAGAAAAGAGAAAAAGAAAGGAAAGAAAGTAGCCACAAAGAGATTCCTTCTTGTTTATTAATTCTATTCACAATAGACAAGAGGTGGAAGCAATCCAAATGTGTATGACAGATGAACTGATGACAAAAATGTGGTATATACCTATGCCATGGTTTGGATAATGACTTACTTTGTAAAAGTTTATGTGCTAGAATATGGTTCCAAATATAATAGAGAAGGCTTTAACAGGTGAGACCTAGAGAGTGCTGTTTAGATTATGGAAATATTGCCTTCATGAATACGTAAGTGTTGTTTCATGAGGGGTTGCATGTTCTTGCTCTCATGAGAAGGAGTTAGTTTCTGGGAGAGCAGGTTGTTAGGAAAGATGGCTGCCTAAAGGTTGTGCTCTCTTTCTATACATGCCAGTAACACTCCTACTTCAGTTGGGTATGTGAAATAGGGCCAGAGTGCAGCTCCATGCTAACAGACTTTCCAGCCACCAGAATTGTGAGACAAATAATCCTCTATTCTTTAAAATAATCAAATCTTAGACATTCCTATTTAACAGCACAATAACAAACTAAGATAACACACTATATCATATTAGTGAGTCTTCAGAAGGAAGGAAACCCTGTTGCATATCACAACATGGATGAACCTAGAGGCCATTAGGGTAGGTGAAACAAGACAGTCACAATAAGACAAAATCTGTCTGATTCCAATCATACAAGATATTTACAATAGCAAAATTCATAGAAACAACATGTACAGTAATGGTTACTAGGAGCTGTGGGGAATAAATGAGGGCTATTATTTAATGAGTGTTGAGTTTCAGTTTTGCAAAATGAAGGCATTCTTGTAACAATGTGAATGTCCTTGACACTACTGAATGGTACACTTACAAGTAGTTGAAATGGTAAATTTTGTGTGCTTTTAACCACAATGAAAAATAAAAATAATCACAAATTGAGTAATATTTAAGTGACATCAGAGTTTCTAGGGATAAAGAAACAGCAGAAAGTGGATTATCTGTCTCAGATCATCTAGCCAGGGTGGAAATTCACTCTCCTAACATACCACATCTTATGTATCTACATCTGCAACTTGATCCAATAGTGGTTCCCGGACAGACTCAATGTCTAACAGTAAAAGTCTAACTCTCTTTGAAGAGTTTGAAGATGGATAAAACGTAAGGTGGTAACCAACTGGATAGATACACCCAGTGCACACCATCTGTCTGTAACAGGTTTGTGCTTCATTAGAATGCTAAAACACATTGGCATGGTATTTTTCTTCACATATTTGTATAAAGTACTCTCATTGCTCAAAGTCTTTTGGCCACATTTATAAATGTAAACATTCAGATAATCTTCATCATTACAACCTTCAATATAAAGTACAAGATTAGACAGATCCAAACATTTCTCTATATACCTCTGGTATGCAGAACACACACACTGTTAATGACTGATGGAAGAGAGCTTCACTTCAAATTTAGGAGTCGTTCTATAAACTGGTTAGGAAATAGTGTGATGAAAGGAATTTAAATGATCCTTTACTAAAATTACCTATTATTTCTACAAATCAGGTACCACTCTTGAGGCTTTGGTGCTCCTTTGTACATCTGACCAAGGACACTGACATTATGAAGTATGGAAATAAAACTGTCTGGGAGTGAAGGAAAGTTGGAGTGAAGGAAAGTAGAAGTCTCAGTGGTATTGAATAGTGGAATTAAAAATGATCCAGAAGAACTAGGGAGTATGGATAAATTGAAATTTACAATCCAGAGTAAATATTGGATTTAGAATCTCTTATTAAGCAATGAATATCTTAGTTCAGATTGCTTTGACAGAATACCATAGATTGTTGTCTTGTAAACAAAAGAAATTTATTTCTTACAATAGAAATAAATTGGAGCCTGGAAGTCTAAGAACAAGGGGCCAGTTTGGTTGGGATTTTTTATGGTGAGAGTACTCCTCTGGGCAGCAGATAGTCAAGTGTTTTGTCCTCAAATGGCAGAAATAACGGAGCCAGGGTGGTCTCTGGAATTCCTTTTATAAAGGCACAAATCCCATTTTAAGGACTTCACCCTCATGACCTTATTACCTCTTCAAAATCTCTAATACCATCACATAAGGGTTAAGATTTCGATACGAGTTTTGGAGGAGGGACACAAACATTCCATTCGTTAACGATATAATAATTGGAGACAATGTGCTAATAGCTATGGTTATAGAAATTAACTAAACGACTAAGTCACCAGAGATGGAAAGTCAGGAATTCTAACTCTCTTGTCACTGTAAAATTCTTAACATGCAAAGAAGTTTTAAGAACATGGTATAGTCCATGTGAATCAAAAAGACAGAAAAATTAAAAGAGGTTTAAAGGCCCAATCTGCTGGTGTAGTCAGGAACAAACTGAACCTCAGTGTGAGAAGCCACGTGGTCAAACATGGGTTAGGCTCACCGGATCAGCTTAAAACAAGTTGGGTGCATGCATGTGTGCTGAAGATCCAAAGATGAGACTCCACCAAAGGGTGCTTTTTTTCTCTTTTATTTTTTTTCTCTCTCTCTCTATTACTCATGTTCTCTACCACGAATAAAAATAAACTTTTTTCTTTTGTTAATTATTTTAAGCAACAATTTAACGATAAACTCTTAAAATTATCTTATTTTCTCTTAAAGCACTTTAACATTTTAACATTAGAAGTTGAGAAAGGATAGCTACATTATTAGAAACTAATTTAGGAGTTAGAGCTTGATGAGCAAAGTATAAGTAAGGATATTTTAGAGAATAATTATCACTGGGGAAGAGAAGGGTAACATGAATTCATCAGCTGTAGGCAACATGGAGTCCACACAGGAATTGAAAGAGCTGTACTGCAGGCCAATCAGCAAAACAGAAATAGTCTCTTACAATGGTGAAAGAAAAAATTGAATTGTCACAAGGATGTCAGCATATACCCCCTACTTCATGAAGGGAACTACACAGGGACATAGAATGTCTTCTTTGTTGCACTTGAGCATGGTCTGTGTTCCATGTAGGTCTCTCTGCCTCATTTCCTGTACTTATTAATCTAATCTTCCATAGGCACCACCCTTCAAGAGAATAATTAGATCAAATTTGCATCCTCTGAATCCCGTGACAATAGCTCAACACAGGAATTTTACAAGACATAGTAAAACTATAGAATTCACCAAGTCAATGGCAGAAATGCAGACAGTGGGACAGTATCATAAAAACTTGAAGAACCCTGACTCATAAATGGTATATCAGTATAAAAAATGTTTTGCTGACATTAAGATTAACAAAAAAGTGCTGTTCATATTCACCACTCTTTTGGCCATTCATGATCTCAGAAATATGAGTGCATAGTAAACGCTGATAGCAACCACAAACCCACTACTGCACTTGTTTATAAGTGTTCAAATCTATTGAGTTTATATAATGCTGTAAATTATTTTCAATTACTACAATTGACTGAAGCCAATATTTATAATAAAGCTTTGTCGTTAGCATCATTACTTAGAATGTTTTTCTGACAAATGATTGATACAATACAGAGCAGAATACATCCCTCCCCCAGTAGAGGACATGTGGTTTGTTAGAGGTGGGAGAAGTATATATCTTTCATTTATGTATTTATAAGCAAACATTTATGATTAACTTTTTTATGCCATAGATACTTTGATAGTTTCTGACTAGAAAAAAAAAGTCATAGCAGTAGCTCTTGACAAGGTCACAATATGGATGAAACAAATGTGTAAAGAGATAAATATGATGCATCGTTGTAGAAGCCGAATGTGGGGCAAAGGGTGAGGAAAAACAATTGAGGGAAGTTTCTGGGGGACAGAGAAGGCTAGATAGAGAAAATGACACTTGAACCAGATTTTGAAGGAATTTTTGAAAGTTGGAAAAAAAGCAGAAAGACAGAACAGAGTCAAGATGATGGGCCCAGGTACAAACATTTGAAGGTCCTCAGAAGTGAAAATACTAGCCAGGTGAGGTTCAGGCAACCCAGAAAGAACTTCCTATTTCATTCACAGGAAGAAAAGCTAGCTTTCTGGTGAACTCACATGGTTACTTTTGATTTCTTATATTCAGATAACATTTATAATTATAAACTATACAAAGCAATGATTTGTTTTCTATTTTTCTTTTAATTTTGGGGCCAGAAATTTCCTATGGAGTGAAAAGTTTACTGAAATGGTTTGTCAGGTACTAAACTGCTCACTTTGGAATATTATTTAAAATAAATCTTAACCTCTCCAAGGTTGGAGAGTGCACATTTTTTTAAAAAACGTTTATGCTATAGGGCGCATGTGCTTGCCAGAAAGACAGAGACAGAGAGATAGAAAACTAGAAATCATCCTCCAGGGGGGATGGCCATGCCGCAATCCCTTCTCCTCCATTCTCCTCTTGGGATCTTGGGCATGCGCGCACACATGCCTGGAGTGAGTTTAAGCCACTGGGTCCAGGACTCGAACAGTGGTCGACTACATGGGAATTCAGTGACATAACCATTACACTAACTACTGGTCCTGAGAATACACATTTTTTGGGGGGCATTTTTATGATTTGGATGATGATTTGCCCCCGAAAATTTTCTGTTCTGGAATTTGGCTTTCCAGTGACAGAAAGGACTATGAGTATTGATTGAATCATAGTGATTGTGTCATGGAGAAAACAGTCTTCTGAACAATTTAGTGATGTTTCAGGAGACCCAGTGAATTCTGGTTTTCCTAAGAAGCGATTAGTTCTTTTGAGAACTGGCTGCTATAAAAGAAGGAGAGCTGCTTGAAGTTGTTTCTCTCTCTGCATATACCTACCATCTTCCATGTACCTGTAAGCCAGGTTGTAGACCAATCAAAGCCAAGACCTGCATTTCATACTTTCCAGACACCAGAATTAGGATTTAATAAATCTCTATTACTTTATAAACCACCCAGTCCCAGGTAGCTCTGTTAGCAATTCAAACACAGGTTATTGCAGTTGTAGACTTATACAGATTGATTGTGTTTATCTATACTGTCTTTCCTTCATGTACAATGAATGTCAGAAGTCATTTAATGATTTGATAAGTTAAAGTTGAGGACAGATAAGATCCCATGAGATGGCTTTGCAGGTAAAATGAATAAACACAATAATTGCCTTACGTTTTCCTCCAAAGTTATGCAGGTAATTGAAGTTAATTTCTGCGTAATGAGCCATTCCAGAATAAATATCGATAGAACAATTCTTTAGAGGATATAACATCAAGGAACAAAGAACTAAAATATCTTTTCTCCTACTAAAAGGTATGCAAAAATAAGATGCTGATTAGCTCCATTCCAGTGTTTTGCACAGTCTGGTATTAATATCTTCAGAAATTATACAAATAATCTTTTTGGCAACAATTAGCATCATGAATAGTCATATTCATATATATAATCTATAATGTCTTTTAACTGCTTTATTAAAAAACATATTTCCATACTTTAATATAAACTTCTTTCTTTATTCAGAGGCATCAGTCGACAATATATGTAAAATACAATTTTACATAATTTATTTCCAAGACTTCTACATTTCCTTTGCAAAGACATTAAAATCACCAGATTTAATGGAAACCAACCAGAAAATTTAAGATTTTCTAATCATTTCATAATATTAGTAGGATTTCTTATGACTTTTCCAAATTTTACCTTCTCATCTTTGTAAGAAGTGATACGCAGGGGACCAGCAGATGGCCTAATGGTTTTGTTGCTGGAGTCACCCATAGTCAACAGCAGTTTGAGTCCCGGACCTGGTGGCTTCAAACTCATGCCAGGCGCATGTGTGTACATGCCCAAGATCCCAAGAGGAGCACGGAGGAGAAGGGAGTGTGGCATGACCATTCTCTGTGGGGGATTATTTCTAACTTTCTGTCTCTTTGTCTTTCTCTGTCTCCCTGGTGAGAACATGTGCCCTATAGCAAAAATTTCTCTCAGAGAAAAAAAAAAAGAAAAAAGAAAAAAAGAAAAGAAAAGAAAGAAAGAAAAGGTACTCAGTGGAGCTTATGAATATTCACAGGTAAACAAGGGCTTATCTAACCAACCATGTTTCTAGTTGCTAGTCCATCTTCATTGAAAGGAGAATATTTTTTTCTAAAATTAATACCCTCCTTTTGCTTAGCATTTCTCAGAAATCAGAACATTTTGAGGTCACATATATCAACATAAAACAATAGAATTCTGTCAAATTTAAATATGACTCAGGGGATGACAGTTTCTGAACACTGCTTTGGAGGCTTGTTTTCTCATTAGGTCCTGAGTTATTTTTATAATTTCCTACAGGAACCATTCAGGATATAGCATAAGATTCAAAAGGAAGAACAACTAGTAAAGATAAAATTATTTTTGAGATTACTCTTATGAAAGGATCTCTCTGGCACCGTTGTTATTTTAAGGAACAAACTGTTACTGTAAAGAATGAGATCATATTAGGTTAAAAAAAAAAAGATGCCAAAGAGGTTTTATCATGTGTGAAAATGGCTTTGAAGAAATATATATATGTATGTATGTATATGTGTGTATATATGACAAAATATTTCAAAAATAAGAACTGACATTGTGTGATCATCATTGCTCTACTGAGAAAAGAAAATTAAAAAGAAAATGAAAGCATATTAGTGACATAACCAGGGTGATTTGAGTTTTATACTTTCAACCACTTTTCAAATACAGGTAAATTGAGAATGATGTGGGTAAACAACTGAGTTTGGATTCTGCAAGTGAGACCACAGAAAATGCCAATAACAAAACTGGAATTAAGAGTTTTTGCTTCTTGGGGTTCCAGAGGGCAGTTTTCTATCAGTTACTTTTCATTCAGCAACTGATTTCAGAGTGGAAATAAACATATATCTGTGAAAATGTTAAAATAGGTCAGGCTTGTCTTAAACGCTTCAGTACGAAAGGCTTTTGTTCTTCTGAGACTGATACAAATCCAAAATAGGAAGGAACACATTGTTTCAAATAACAATAAGTATGAAAATGCATTTTTTTTATTTCCTGAATTTTCTTGAACTCATCTCTATCTTAGTTGCCTGATTCATTTCCTTGCCTAAATTAGAGTGAAACTTGAAATATATTTATAGATTCATTCAGCTAAAATTAAATCAGTAGAAAGTTCAAGTTGCCTATAAAACATTTAGTTTACTTTAGTTGTAAGTTACAAGCAGTCACAGTATTTCCTATGGGGGAAATTAGATCAAATTAACTTAGAGAAAAATGTTTAGAAAGACTCTAAAGAAAATGGTAAGTTCAAATTGCAAAGTCAGAAATGATATTAATAGACACAATTTGAAATTGTTAAAAACATCAAAACAGCTTAATTAAAAAGTGTCAAATCAAATATCTAAAAAAAAAGATTTCCTTTTTAAACCCTATTATTAATAATCAGAAGATGCTTGAGTTTATTTTATTTTTTTACCACAGTAAGATCAGAGATACAATTGTAGTAGTAAAAAGAAGGAAATCTTAGTGAAGTATACTGCCAAGAAATGTCCTGGAATGTAAAAACTGGTCTGGTCTCATTATTGCCACATTCCAAAAACTGTAAGGGATAACTAAAAGCTACTCACTCTTAAAATGTTAAATTAAAAATAGCATTGCTATTATGAATTAGTTGGGTCAGGTATTGAACTTGGAGTACTCCATAGGCCTACTTGGCACCTTCCACCTCCTGAATCAAGAACTTAATGTATCATTTAAGAAATTGCTTGAGAATTTACACTCGGCAACAACCTCCTCCTGGTTGCCACACATACCCCAAAATGCCAAGATTTTATGTATAATGAGAGCTGAAATGACCCAAGAATTTGGATTGATCCCAGCACCTACTGAGCTTGGCTTGAAGTATAAGGAACATTAGATCAGAAAAGAACGTCAAAATTGCAAACTGAACATTCTCTTAGCTTCTCTGTAGCAAGGAGGTCATTGTTAGGTTGTACCAAAGAGACAAAGTTAAACACATAAAATTATAAATACTTAATTTACCATTTAGTCAAAAGTATTTTTCAGATTTATTATGAAGAGGATATAACCTTCACATCTGCAAGACATGGCAAAGTTGGAGGAGTAAGAGGAAAGATAAGGAGAGAAGATAAAATGCTGGAAAAACTGTGGTGACATCATCAGAAATGGGAAAATTTAGAATGGAAGATGATTTGTAGGAGAAAGATAATTTAGGTTAGATTCAGAGAGCTGAAGGTGTAAGAGATATTTTAGGAGAATATTCCATAAGTAGGTGGAAATATCAGAGTACAGTTTCAGTGAGTTTGGAGGTAGAGATATACATTTATAGTCTTGAAAGTAGTTGCAGAGAGTTTGCCAGGCCCTTCTTTAGGGGATAGAAAGTGAAGGGAGTATAGGATTAGTTAATCTTTAAAAGTAGCAGAATTATGTGCTCATATATGAGCCAAATACAAACTGGAATTAGATTAGAAGTCAAATAAGCACAGTGTGATTTTATTGAGTCAAAGGAATTTAAAAAGTGCTTAAATATCTACTGAGTTTGAAGCATGTTTAAAACTACAGGATTTAAGAAGAACCTCTGTTGCATTTTGTTACTGTGATTTCCACAGAATTTTGTAGTTGGAAACAAGATTTTAGAGTGATAAAAAGGTAATAAATTTGTACAAAAACTTAGTAGAAATAAAGCATTAATATTTTATAAGAAAGAGTATAGAATAGCAGAATGGAAGGGTGACTAAGGAAAGATAACTCTACTTTTTAAAAAGCAATTTTCCATTTTTATCATTTTCGATGTACAGAAAATCCTAATTTCTCTACAGAAAATTCATTTTCAACACAGAGGTAAGTATGTGCAGGCCAAAGAGGCAACAATCTAGTAAGCAATAGACTACTGGGCAATATGTGGTTTTCTTCCTCAGAAAAAGATATTTTCAATTCTCCCTTTTGCAGGGATAGGTCTTTTATGATCTCCCGTCTCCATAATCACATGCTTATTTTCCCACCACTACTGTTTTCAGCTGAGGTAGACAAACAGACCTCCAAAATTCAAAGGAGCTGAGAGACCAATGAATGAGAAAATAGGCCGGCTTGCTCTTTAAGAGCTTAATACAGGAACTTACCAGCAGAAGTGAGATCTTACGTGACTGTAAGTTGCACTACTCACCCTCAAAGCATATGCTATTATGGCTAGTATGAGAGGGGTTGGATGTAAGAAGTATATGAAGGAAGGCATTTGAAGAATTTGTAGAGCAGTTTTGGTGTGGCGATAACCATATCAAAACTACGATCAAGGACCTACCACTCCCTAGTAAAGATAAGAGCTAGGTCTACTATAGTAGCTTAGACTACTTTCCATCCAAGGAGGGCACACACAGCCCTTGGGGATGCACAGAGGTCAGGTTAGTCAAGATGGCAAATGATGAACCAGCAGATGGCATAATTGTTACATCACTGGACTCCCTTGTGGCCAAGGTTTGAGTCCTGCACCCAGCGACCAGAAACTCATGTTAGGTACATGTGCATGCATGCACAAAATCCCAGTAGGAGAATAGAAAAAAAGGGATAGAGGTAAGACTATCCCTCTGGGGGGTGGTTTTTCACTCTCTGTCTCTCCAGCAAGCTCATGTGCTCCATAGCAAAAATCCCTCTGAAAATAAATAAATAAAGATGGCAAATGAGCTTCAAGATGGAGTCACTTTGGTTTCATCACAATTATTTATTAAAATATCCTTTACTATAGTCTATTCACTCATTATGCATAGTTTCTAATGTGTTTTCTACAGCTCCAGATTCCAAGAGTAGTTTACCATTTTCTTCATATAACTTCAGTACCTCCTCCACAAGGCTGTGCCTGATACAGGCACTTAGTCTTTTTATCTTTCAAAATGCACTTAAGTGTGGTGTTTCTTCTAAGGTTCTTGTGTTTCTAAAATATAGTATTCCCCTTAAAAAATCTCTTTCATTCTCTCTGATAGGATTTTTTAAATTTACTCATTTCCTCCATGAGAAAGAAACAGATATATGCATGTGCATACCTGGAGTTCTCTGAGAGATCTTGAGACATAAACCCAAAACTCTCCTCAAGTGGGTCCTAGAAGAATTTTCACCAGCTTTTATTATTGATTTTAGTGGCTAAGAAATAAGTATATTGGTTTAGAATATAATAGAACATAATATTCACATGAAACTTAATAAAGGCCATTTTGAAGAAGTCCAAAGTAATTTAAAATGTTTAGTTATGTCAATACAAGGGCAAAAACAAATCAGAGAAGAACATTACTTCTTTTTTTTCTAGAATTTTATAATAGTTCAAGGCTTTATTTTTCTGAAATGAGTTTAATGTACTTTTTAAAAATTATTTTATTTAACTTTATTTATTTATCTATTTTTAATTGGACCAGAGAGGGACAGAGAGTGAGAGAGAGACAGGGAAAGTGAGAAAACAAGCCGCCAGATCCGAGATGTGAACTGCAGTTGGCTGGGACCAGCAGTTAGCATAATGGCTATGTCGCTGGACTCCCACATAGTTGACCGCAGTTCGAGTCCCGGACCTGGTGGCTTAAACTCACACCGGGCACGTGTGCACGCATGCCCAAGATCCCGAGAGGAGAATGGAGGAGAAGGGATTGCAGCGTGGCCATCCCTTCTGGAGGGTGATTTCTCGCTTTCTGTCTCTCTGTCTCTCTGTCTCTGTCTAACGAGCGCACACGCCCTATAGCAAAAACCTCTCCAAAAAAAACCTGCAGTTGGCCATGTGGGAGTCTCCTGCTCTTAACTACCATGCCACCTGCCAGCCCAAGTTTAATGTACTGTTTATGACATATAATTTTGTTGCTGTTACTTGAGATCAGAGCCACATGATTTGAAACCAAATGATTAAATGGCAAAGTTCAAATTCTATTTTATTTATATTTATTTATTTATTTGGAGTGTTTTTTTTGTTTGTTTGTTTGCTTGTTTTTGTTTTTTTGGGGAGTTTTTTTGTTCGTTTTTTGTTTTTTGCTATAGGGCACGTGCGCGCTTGCCAGACAGAGACAGAAAGACAGACAGTGAGAAATCACCCCCCAGGGAGGATGGCCATGCTGCAATCCCTTCTCCTCCATTCTCCTCTCGGGATCTTGGGCACGCACGCACACACGCCCGGTATGAGTTTTAAGCCACTGGGTCCGGGACTCGAACTGTGGTCGACTACATGGGAGTCCAGCAACATAGCCATTACGCTAACTGCTGGTCCCTCAAATTCTATTTTAAAAGTTGCATTGCCTAAGGACCAGCAGTTAGCGTAATGGCTATGTTGCTGGACTCCCATGTAGTCGACCACAGTTCGAGTCCCGGACCCAGTGGCTTAAAACTCATACCGGGCGTGTGTGCGTGCGTGCCCAAGATCCCGAGAGGAGAATGGAGGAGAAGGGATTGCAGCATGGCCATCCTCCCTGGGGGGTGATTTCTCACTGTCTGTCTTTCTGTCTCTGTCTGGCAAGCGCATGTACCCTATAGCGAAAACCTCTCCAAAAAAAAAAAAAAAAAGTTGTATTGCTTATTGTACAAACTGAGTAACTTTCTCTTTAATCTAATTAGATATCAAACCAAGGTTGATTCAAATGAAAGTAAATAAGAAAAGAACAGTTGAATATACTAATAAATGATATCTTAAAAGGTTTAATTTATACGTATAAGGAGTCATCCAAAAGTTCATGGAAAATATTTATTATGACAAGATCATGTGTGGATTTTTTTAAGAATTTTTTCATCAAAGAAAATGTATACTTTAATGACATTTTCCACAGACGTTTTAAAATCTGGCATATAGTGATTAAGAGAAGAAAAAAATTAAATTGTAACACTTTATGTATGACTAAATAACTGTATAAAATATTTAATAAATAGAGCTGCCAAAGTTTCTATCATGTTTACGAGGGAAAAGAGAAATTGGATTTTGCTGGAAATATTGTACATTAAGTAACTAGATAATTTAACTACATCACATACTTCACATATTTTCATGCATGGAAACCCTAGGAAGTTTGCAATTAGGACAGAGAAAAATAACTATGCTTGAGAACAAAATGACTGATTATATTTTTCACAGTAGGTTACTTTCTTCATGAATCTTTTTGTAGAATTCAATTACCTGCAGGTAGTTCAATTAAGATGAATGTTTTAGCACTTTGAAAAGTACCTGTTTACAAAATATTTTGGGCCAGATGAGAATACCTCTTAAATTATAGATATCTTTCTTAAGAGCATAATACATTTCAGAGATGTTAAACTATTTTTCTAGCTATTTTTTTTACATTCTTTTGGCAATAGTGTACTATCTACATTTGATAATAACTAAAAGTAATTCATGTAAAGAGTTCATTCCTGAATATTTAATGAGGAATTTAACTTTTATGTAAAAATAGAGTTGAAAGATATATTTAATAATGGGAGATAGTAATATATATCCAAAATGTTTATTGGTGTGTTTAAATTGAGTTTATTTTTATTTTTATCTAATAATATAAATATAATTATATCTCTATCAGACATGAAATATTCTTATGACTTTTCATTAGGCTCCAAACTATATCTGAGTCTTTACCCTGGTCTATTCTTTATTCTGCAATCTCTCAAATGTCTAATACACTCCCCACTCCAGCTAGACTGAGTCTCCAGATCCTGCCTGAGATTCACTGTTAGTCTCATTTTCTCAGCCAGAAGACTCATCCTTTAGAATGAGAGTCAGATAGATTCTTTTTTTTTTTTTGAGAGGTTTTTTTTTTTTTTTTTTTTTTTTTTGCTATAGGATGCATGCGCTTGCCAGACAGAGAGAGACAGAGAGACAGAAAGCGAGAAATCACCCTCCCCAGGGGGCATGGCCATGCCGCAATCTTCTCCTCCATTCTCCTCTCGGGATCTTGGGCATACACACACATGCACCCAGTGTGAGTTTTAAGCCACCGGGTCCGGGACGCAAACCACGGTCGACTACGTGGGAGTCCAGCGACATAGCCATTACGCTAACTGCTGGTTCCCCAGTCACATAGATTCTTTATTTAAGAATTTTGCCTGAACATTAGCATTTCACTGACCTTTGCTGATATACTCCTTAAAATTGTGTCTCATTCCTCTCTGCTGTTTTGCATAGTTGCATGTTATTAACTGTCAATATTATTCTATGTTTATAATTCTATTTCCCCCCTCTCTCAGAGAAGAAACACACACACACAAACGCACACACACACAGTCTTTAAAATCTGCCTCATCTGCAAATCAGAGCTTGGTCTCTCCAGTGAGGAATACAAATACGTCAGTCACTATGGTCTTCTAATCACTCTACAAAGTTGATCACTCAGAGGTGTTTTTGTTTTGTTGTTTTCCATTAAGACACTTTCTTTAACTTCTGTTACAGATCTTTTGGGACTTTTTTTCCACACTTTATGATTACTCCCTAGGCACAATTAAATTCTTTGCACCCATTTTCAGAGTTGATCCTGAATCTGATAATATTGCAGCATTTTCCCTATTACCATCTGGTAGAAACCATCATTTCTCAGCTAAATTCTACTAACTTAAGTAATCTTCCTTCTTTTTTTTTTTTTCTTTTGGAGAGATTTTCACTGTAGGGTGCATGCGCTCGCCAGACAGACAGAGAGAGACATAGAGACAGAAAGCGAGAAATCACCCCCCAGGGGGGATGGTCACGCCGCAATCCCTTCTCCTCCATTCTCCTCTCGGGATCTTGGGCACACATGCACACACGCCCGGCGTGAGTTTTAAGCCACCGGGTCCGGGACACGAACCACGGTCGACTACGTGGGAGTCCAGCGACATAGCCATTATGCTAACTGCTGGTTCCCCCTTCTTCCATCTTTACTCTCATGCAGTCTATTCTCAACAGAACAGGCAAGGTAAACTTTCATCTACAATGAAATGTAATATAAATCAGTTCAGTTAACACTTTGCCTAAAAATAGCTTCCCCCTCACTCAAATGAAAAGCCAAACCCTCACTGCGATCTGTGTTACCTTCTCAGTCAAGACTTCTCTGATACTAAGTTCTGTTTTAAGGAGGGGGAGGAGTCATATTTTTGCTTTAGGGTGCATGTACCCTAAAGTCTGGGATTCCAACCTCACAGAGGAATCCAGAACCTCAGTCCCTATGCCACCTGCTTCCTCCCCCCACATCAATTTTTAAAATTATAACCGCTTCCCTATCTTGACACTCCATATTCTATTCCTCCCTGCTGTTTTTTTCTCCCCAACACCTTCCACAGATAAACTGTGTCTTATGTTTAATTCCTTATAAACTTCATAAGGACAGGGGTTCTGTCTATGCTGTTTTTAGCTCTAACTCCAGAACCTATAAGTATTGGGAATATAAGCAGTACTTGATAAGTACTTTTTGGATAAGTGAGCAAATATATAAATTAATACTCAGAAACAAAGACAGTGTAGTTAAGAGAGAAAAATTCGATTGAATAAAATTTAGAAATGTGTGTATCAGGTCACCAGAAAAGTCTTGATGTATTTTTCTGTTTTTCTATGCAAAAATGCATCATGACTTTTCTGACAATCCAATAAAGTTGTACATATTTATAAATAAACACATTGGTAGTTTTATGGTTGTTAATTTTAATATATCATGTGCATTATAACTGAAATTTTACTTTGTTAAGTTACTGTTTCAAATATATTTGATTAGTTCCTGAAAGATACAGAGAAGTACCCTAAAAAGTGTCTTCATGCTATCATCTTACATGGAACCCTGCAGCCAGAGAAGATCATGGGTACATCTGACACATAGAGGGAGCCCCAAGACACAAACCCCGAGCCTTCCCACTTGGACTCTGGTATCATGTATCAATGCCCCTACTGCCTGTGCCACCACAGCTGGGGCATAATTACTATTTTATTTTAAATCCATACTCTAATTTACCTCACGCTAAGATAAGCTAGGTGGCACATGTGTTCTTCATTAAGACATAAAATTTTATCAGTTTTATCAAAAGTTTCCTAGGACCAACAGATGGTATAATGGTTATATCGCTGGACTCCCAGTGGTTCGCATCCCAGATCTAGCGACTTAGAACTCACACCAGGTACATGAGTGTGTGACCAAAATCCTGAAGGGAAATGAAGGGAAAATGAAGGAGACAGGATTGTGGTGTGGCCATTCCCCTGAGGGGTGATTTCTCACTTTATGTCTCTCTGTCTCTCTCTGTCTCCCGGCAAGCACATACACCTATAGCAAAAATCTCTAAAAGAGAAAAGAAAAGAAAAGGAAAAAAGTTACACTTCCTTCATCTTATCCACTTGGTAATCAGGTAGACAATGAAAATAAATGGGACTTGGATACAAAAATACTGAAGGTATAAATTTTGATCATAACTGTAGCAATTATTAAATGTACAGATTTCAGAAAATAAATATCTCATGCAAACTGCCTGACTTGTGTTCTTTTGTCAGAGACAATTGTTTGATCTTGTGTTCATTGTGCTTCTTATTCTGTTTATTGTCCTAAATTTTCCAGTCATCCTTGCATTTAGGTATTGACATGTGTTGAAGTTATGATGTTTGGATTATAAATGATGTCGATGTTCAGTTTATGGGTTATGCTCTTTTTTTTAAGATTAATTTTTTTTTCTAAATTTCATTTATTCATTCATTTATTTTGACAGAGAGAAACACAGAGAGAGAGAAAGAGGGCAAGTGAGAAAGCAAGCCACCAGGTCCAGGACTCAAACTGTGAGCCATGTGGGAGTGTCCAGTGCCTTAACCACCACGCCACCTGCTGGCCCCCGGGCTATGCTCTTTTTAAAGAAGAGGTTTATTTATTCCATGAAGGAATAAGAGACACAGCACTCACATTCCCAACAGGGTTTCAACACAACAATCCACCCCAGTTCTAGCCAGCACAGATCACAAGCATGCACAGGCCCATCACACTCAGGAAAGTTCCTGGATATGAACTGGCAATGTTCCCATGTGGGTCTGCCTTATAGAATGCTGTGCTCTATCCCTGCACCATCCAGCCCCCGGGTTATGCTCTTAGCAGGAAAGAACACCTGTACTCCACTTTCCGCCTTTTCCATCCTGCAGTCTGTGATGCCAATCCCAACTTTTGCAAAGAGAATAGGCTAGGCAGTAGAACATCCTACTTATCTAAACACCTAAAAATCTCGCATGCATTTATTTTTCAAGCCAATTTTTTACAGTCTCCTGTAACAAACTAAATATCCCAACTAATACAGGGTTCTAACCCTGGGTCTGTTAACTATCATTACAGCATAGTCAAGTAAATTACCTGGGCTCTACCTCAGTGTTAATTAGTTATTTGATCTATAGATTACTGGTTATATACCATAGGCCAGCAAATGGGCATGCCACTATGGACCATGTATTCTAGAAACTGAATCTAACTAAAGGGCCGTACTATTATGAGAGAAATCTCTGTAGTCTACATTTAGTCCCACTTGGTTGAGATACAGACCTTGAGTGCTAGGAAGAACCACATGGCACACAAGCACATGATCTGCAGAGTCAGATTAATCACACCATTCATCCCAGCTCACTCACTTTTAGTTGTGTAAAATTGGGAAAGTTCTTTTATCTTTCTTGCAGAAATTCTCTTTTCATATTTAAATGCAGATAATCATGCCTATCTTATAACATTATTTCATAGAATCAATATATGCAGTATATGTATCAGAGTATTTGACAAAACATATGTTCAATAGATGGTGGTTATAACAATTCTTACTATAATTGTTTTTTAGAGGTTTTTGCTATAGGGCGTGTGGCTCGCCAGAAAGACAAAGAGAGACAGAGAGACAAGAAGCAAGAAATCACCCCCCAGGAGGGATGGCCACACCACAATCCCTTCTCCTCCATTCTCCTCTCAGGATCTTGGACATGCATGCACACGTGCCTGGCGTAAGTTTAAGTCATTGGGTCTGGGACTCGAACCACAGTTAACTACATGGGAGTCCAGTGATGTAGGCATTACGCCATCTGCTGGTCCCTAGAATTATTCGTTATATAATTCTAGTCCTTAGGTCATAAAGTTGGAAAGAGATATGGATAGTATATATTTTCAAAAGAATGCAAATATATTATTGAATTATATTAAAATATTACATTTCTAGTCAACTGTATTACTTTTATGATTATAAGTCTTATTCAAAACTGAATTGTATTTTATTTTCAAGTTTGTTTATTTCTTTCATGAGGCAGAGGGAGAGTTGAAGGAGAGATAGGTAAACACAGCAAGGTCTTCATTCCATGATTCAGTCATAGCCTCAGTTGTTCTGGATAACAGGCCTATGTATACATGACCCTGGGGTGCTCAGGGAGATCCATAATGTAGACCCAGGACCTCCTGGTCCTAAGACAGAATTGTTTTAATCCTTTATACACCATTAGATGTATGAAAAAAACAAACAAACAAACAAACAAACAAACAAACAAAAAAAGCTGTAATTTTCTAGAATCTCCAGATGACTTCAGGCACCTTGGATACATGATCTAGACTAAGTATTCCATAAGCTGTAGTAAATTATCACACTTAATTCAGGCAGGAAAGTTCAACTCCCTTGAGCATGGTATATGTATAACCTGATGTTTGAAAGTTTCTTCAAGTGAGTACAAAGCTAGTTCTCTAGTACATTATAAGAGCACTCCATGAGTTACATAAGACATTCCTTGATGATTTGTGGTTAGAAGGGGAAAAAAAAAATTCCTCAACACTTCATTCAAATCAGGTCACAATCCTCAGAGGTCTGACCAAATTCCAAATTAAATAATGACACTCTGTTTTGCATACCAACCTTCACAGAAGACAGAAATAGTGACTTCAATCCACAGCCCCATGGAATTTTAGAAAGCAATGTCTAAAGACAGAGCAAACGTAGAAACTAGATTCATAACCCAAAAACATTCCACAAGGTGAGGAGTGCGTACGTGTGCCAAAGAACAGAGGAGTTGATTGCATTTGGAGTCTTAATTAACCATATGGTCTAACAACTGGCATTTGGTTATGAAACAAAGAGAAATATAACAGAAGGACTTTCCGAAAGACTGTCCATGTCATGGAAAGGTGAGAGACTCTTATCCAAAGGATTTTTCCATTGACTAAAGGGAAAGATTTGCCCTGAGTAATGTGTTCATAGGAAGAAATTTAATAACGAAGATAAAACTGTTTTACCAGGAATGATTCAGGACCACAGAGTTTTAGGTACTCAAGTGCTTGTAATTGATACCAACTGGGAATGACCACATTTCCTCACACGTGTCTTTAGTGACATCAGTTACATCCTGTGTGTCTAATAAAAACAAGGCTGCCAGCAGATCACTAATGGTAGCTGTTCTGTGGCATTTATTCAGTTTGCTTTTCATTAAATTCTACTCCTGATCAATTATGATAGATTCTAGGAAAAGACTAAAATAATGTTTCTGGTAAATAAAATTACTCCTTTGCTAAATAAGAATGAATAATGATAGGTGACAAAAGGAAATGTTTCAACATGTTACAAAGCAAGTCATCCTCATCTTCTCCTTACATAAATTTCATCCACTGTTTTAGGGGACAAACACGCACACACACCCAGCGCAAGTTTTAAGCGACCGGGTCCAGGACGCGAACCATGGTCGACTACATGGGAGTCCAGTGACATAGCCATTACGCTAACTGCTGGTCCCACAAACATGTTTTAAATAACATTGGATTCTTGATAATTTTATATTAAAATGTAGTGGACTTATTATCTCTCTCTTACTGTTTACACGTATAGATGCATTAACCACAATCAACAACCAAAGCATTTCTAGTATTTTATTCAGTAATAAAATTACAACTTTCCTAAGGGTAGTGATTTCAATACCTGCTTCTTGTTTGTATGTTTGGTTTTTTGTTTCAGTTTTTCTTATAGGGTGCATGCTCTCACCAGAGAGAGAGAGAGAGAGAGACAGAGAGAGAAGGAATGTGAGAGAGGATGAGAGAGGATCACCCTCAGAGAGGTTAGCCACACAGCTATCCTTTCTCATCCAGTCTCCTCTTGGGATTTTGGACACACATGCTCATGCACCTGGTATGAATTTCAAGCCACTAGATCTGGGACTCAAACCATGTAGTTGGCCATGTGAGATTCAATGCTTTTACCTCATACCACCTGCTGGACCTCGGAGCTTCTTTAACTCTAAAACACTTGAAAATCTGAAAAATTAAAAAAAAATAACATCACATTTTAGTCTGGAAAAAAGTTGTAAAAATTTTAATACCTGGGTTATGGAAAATATAAATTCAGAATATAGAAACAGAACTGGTCATAAGTTTTTTTTTTTTTCTTTCTCAGTGTGCATTTGGATTAAGAACTACTGCTCTAAAGAATGTTTTACATTTAAAATGTTCAGATAGAGGCCAAGTTTTAGTTCAAAATCTAATTAATTGTTAGAAAATGGTGAGGGGGTTCATGTTCTTGAAAACTGTGGTGTGAACAAGGGTCTCTCCCACACCTTCCTAGTGACTGTTGCTAATAAACTCTTTGAAGTTAAGTCTCCATGAAAAGGTAATGCAAAAATCCTTTTTATAACTGGAAATGAATCAGACAAGCTTCTCAGCTACTCCCTAACCAAATTCCAGTAAATCTCATATTATTTGGCTCACTTTCCCTAACTCCTGTTGCGATTTAATTCTGCTTTAGTTCTATCCAAATTACTACTCTTGGAAGATTTTGCTGAGCAATAACTTTTCAAGCAATATTATCAGTTCTTATCAAAACTGCATGTTGGAGTCTGGAAAAATATTATTTTAATACTAAAAATTCCTCTAGTAATTCAATTACTTTGGGATTTTGGTCATATGTGTGAAAAGAATATTTAACTCCAAGAATACAGACTGCTATGGTAGGGCAATTTTGTCTTTTTTTTTTTTGAGTATTTTAATTTAAAGTTCAAAATAAGTTCAGCATATTAGCATCCCAGATTAAAAAGAAGTTGGATATTATCCCCCTTTTTTATTATTAAAGGATGGAATTAATTGAATTTCTTTTCAGGAGGCTCCCTCCTAGGTAATAAATACAAGCTGGGGACAAAGTTTTTCACTTGCTTATTTTTTAACAGTATACAGTATATAAATGATTCAGCTGAGGCTTCATTCTTGCCTGTATTTCTAGAATGCTTCTAACCTGAGGCAGTATTCAAGGTGCTTTATCCCAACATCTGGAAGTAATCAACTAAACACTCATAACGTTAACCCATGTCTACACTTTTTTTCCTATTCCTTCATTCATTTATTTAACTCTTATTTTTTAGGCATTTCCATATACCCTGTACATATACCCTGTATTATGGATACAATAAAAAGCACAATAGTTAAAAAAAAAAATGTCGCCGCAGTGTCTGCCTACTTACTGCCTACTTATGAGAGAGACTGAATGAAATAAACCATGTAAGTTTTGGATATAAAATTGTAAGTGCTAAAAGGACAACAGAATTGAGGAGGGCATTAAAAAAATTGTGGAGATAGAGGCAGTGTTCACACCCATGTTCAACTTCAGTGGAACTTCATTGAAAAGGCAAAATTTAAGTAAAGAAATGAAAGAGATGAGACAAAGATGGTGTGGCTATTTGGAAAACCATCTCCAGGTAGAGGCATGATAAGCCTATTTGAGAAGGCTGGTGTTACAAGAGATGAGGCAGAGAGTACTGTGGATAAATGATAGAGGGCCTCAAGCTCATAGTAAGAAATTTGAAATCTCCAGATTGTTTGAACAATCAAGAAAGCTGATCTGATCATGGCGTAATAGGATTGCTTTGGCTAAAATAATAAGACCAGAGAGTAATGGCCATGAGTCTAAATTGAGAGAATTAAGGAGATAGAAATACAAAGACTGAGAGAGAGTTAGTGTGTGTGTGGGTGTGTGTGTTTATGTTTGTATAAATTTCTTTAAGAGGATTTTCATCAGAAGTTTAATATAAACTCAGGAAACCATTTCAATCATAAAGAGTCAACTGGAAGGTTTTCCAAAATGAACACATGGATGTATTGATGGATAAGCACCAAAAGCTGTTACCAGCATCATTAAACCTTCCTCTGATCTTCCACTGGTATCCTTTGTTTTTGTCCAGATGTGAACAACATCCTTCCTTGTAACAACATATATCAATTTTGCATGTTTTCAAACTTTATTCAAATGAAATCATATTATATTAAATAGTTTCATGTCTGGGATGAATTGCTCAAATTATTTTTGTGAAATTAAACCTTCTTATTCTGTGAAAACAGTTCAGTTGACTGAATCAATTGATAGACTTACAATGGATTCATTTTTGTTTCTTAATCTTATAACCAGATGATGGCTAAACTCATATGTTCTAATGATTAATCAGTAGGTAGTTTTTTTTTTTTTCAGTTTTCTAGTTAATACTGTAGTTATCTATGAAAAATGACACCTTTATTTCTACTTTCCACCTTTATAACTTTTTAAAACATTTTTCCTCCAAAAGAACCTCTGATGCATTTATGAAAACAGTGTTTATTGGTTTATTTCTAATTTGGTAAAGTTTTCAATATTTCAATAGTATGTTAATTATGTTAGTTTATTTTGAAGTACTTTATGTAAAATTTTAAAATCTTTCTTCTATTTTAAGTTTATTGAATAATTTTACAATAAGTCAAATACAACTCCATCAAATGTTTGTTCTGTCCCTATTGAAACAATCTTGTTTTTCTTACTCTGATAATTCAGTGAATTATATTAATTGGTTTTCAAATGCTAAACCAATCTTGCATTCTTAGAATAAACACTACTTTATTCTTAAAGTTACTCTTGATTTTTATATTATTTTATTTGTTTTTCCCTATATTTTGTGAAAGATATTTGTACACATTTTCATAAAGGAGTTTGGCCTATATATTTTTTTAAAGTTTTATAATAGGAAGAACTTTTTTTTTGTTAGAGGTTTTTGCTATAGGATGCGTGAGCTCGCCAGACAGAGAAGAGAGACAGAGAGACAGAAAGTGAGAAATCACCCCCCCAGGGAGGATGGCCATGCCACAATCCCTTCTCCTCCATTCTCCTCTCGGGATCTTGGGCATGCACGCACACGCGCCCAGCTGAGTTTAAGCCACAGGGTCCGGGACGCAAACCGTGGTCAACTACATGGGAGTCCAGCGACATAACCATTATGCTAACTGCTGGTCCCAGGAAGGACTTTTTTTATAGTATCTTTCTTTGCTTTTGGAAAGAACAAGGAATCATAAAACAAATCAATGTACATTTTTCTTTTTTCCAAGATATCAGTTTGTGCAGAATAGGTCTATTAATTTCCTTTAAAAATTTAAAAGAATTCACAAATACAGTCTTAAGGCCCTGGGATTCTTTTGGTACAAAGGATCTTAATATGGATAGAATTACCTTAATAAGGTAAGACTACCCATATTTCTATTTTTTCTATTGTCACCTTTGGTAAATTGTGTTTCTTTTTAAGTTATCTGATTATTTTATTTAGAATTTCAAATTTGCTGGCATAAGTAACTCCATGGACTATTCAACTATTATTAAAACAAACAAAAAACCTCTTGATGTAAACTTGTATTTTTGCCTAGGCTTCGTCATTATTCTCAGGAAATTAGTAAGTAGCTTAAAATTCTGCTTATAAGGACTCATCAGATGACAGAGTGAGTAAAGTGCTGGACTCCCACATGCACAACTATGGTTTGAGTCCCAGACCCGGCAACTTAAAATTCTCTCCGGGCCAATGAGCATGTGTGCCCAAAATCCTGAGGAGAGAAGAATTTCACTGTAGTCACTCTCTCTACAGGGGATGATTTCTCACTTTCCCTCCCTCTTTCTCTGTCTCTCTCTCTCTCTTGAGTGAGCACACATGTTCTATAGGGAAAACCTAAGGGGAAAAAAATCTCATATATTCTTACAGGCTGAGCATTATATAGTCTCAGAGTATGGTAAGGAGTCTGAACTATTTTTATGGTGGCACTGGTCAAGGGGCCCCAGTTTCTTCTTGACAGAGTTAAAGTAATGAAAATCCTTTAACCACTTACTCCCAGATGCATCCAGGCAATGCGAATGTTTGGTCCTCCTCACAATAAGTACAATAAGTAGGATGTATTTCTGCAGACTACCCTTGCCAGCTTCTCCAGCGTGAGTGGATAAGTAAATCCAAGCATTAGACCGACAGAATCAATTCAATCCTGGGTGAAAGTCTCACAGCTCCATCACAGTTTCCCACCCATCTTTTGGCAGAGAGACCAATGCAATGGAGAATATGATTCTTCTAAGTAAATCTTATACCTTGACACCCACTCGGTATTTTCAAAAAGATCATTGTATTGTTACTGATAAATGCCATCAGACTATATCCTGCACAGAAAGACCTGTAAGTGGTGGGCTTTTCATAACTAAACTTGACTTTAAATCTCATATGATTAATAAATAGCTAGAACTCTAAAAGCTAATTTGACTGAAACTAGTGTATGTAAAAAGTGTTTGCGAAGATGTTAATGACTCCAAAGTAGCTTATTCATAATGACCAGGGGTGATATGCTAATAAACTTACTGTAAGGTGTTTTGGAAAATTGGAGACAGGGATTAAAGCTGTTTTACAAAATATGAGTATATTAAGTAATCATTTTACATGGAAGAGATTTACAAGCAGTGGTTATTGTGCAAGGATTTCAAAATGTTTCCAATTCATAACTGTCACAAAAGGGAGGGGTCTCTTTTAAATAAGAATTCAAATAGCTTCTTGGCTTTAAAAATGGAGAATACAGGAAAGGATGCTCATTTATTTAATCAGCAGACATTTATTGAACATCAACTGTGATGGAGAATATTACACCCAAACTTTCTTGCACTTCTACAATCTAGACAGTCTGACTGGGAAAGGCAATGTAACAGCTGGTTTGTTTTTATTTCATTGTTCATTGTGACCACTTCCAGAAATGTTACTATGGCCAAAATAAAGCAGGAAAACCCCACTCTGAGAACATAAAAACTGGTGAAAAGACATTAATGATAAGCCAGAAGTTGGGACATCTGTTTTTACACATAAACACATCAAAGGCCTATTCAAGCCATATTCTATGAAATACCTAATCGGTACTCTCTAATTTGTTAAGATCATCAAAAAATAAAAGAAATCTTAGAAACTTCATGGTCAAGTGAGCCTAAGGACACATGATGAGTAAGCATAATTTACTATCCTAGATGAAATGTTGGAACAGAAAAATGACTTATGTAAAAAACTAAAAGAAAACAATCTAATATGGGATATAAGTAATAATGTATAAATATAGGTTTACTAATTGTAACAAATGTACCATACTCATGTAGGAGGTTAGTAAGAGAATGTTTTAGTCAATTACTGCATTTTTAATAAAAATATCTGAAATTGGGTGATTTATAAAGAACTAGAGGTTTCTTTGACTCATGATTCCATTAGCTGGAAGTCCAAAGGTGTAGGTATTGTGTTGGTATCATCAACTTAGCTGACAGAAGGGAAAAAGATGGCAGACACATGCAGAGAGAGCAACCTGGGGACAGTCAACTTCTTTTAATAACAATACATTCTCAGGACAAAGAGAGCTAAAACTCACTTGATCTTCTGCAAGACAGCATTAATCCATTCATTAGGCCACTGTCTTTATGATTTTGCTAGGTCTTACCCTCTCCCGACATCATTATGTTGAGGGCCAAATTATGAAGCATGGACCTTTCGGGGATAAACAATTACCTAACCTAGAACAAAGGGAAAAGTGGATATAAGGAATAGTGGAATTCTCTGTACTATCTCATAATTTTTTTGTAAATTAAATTGATTTTAAAATAAAAAGATAAAAATAAAGGTTAATAAATGTTTTTTCAGTGAAAACGAAGGTGAGTTAACTTTTTCTACATTTTTCTCAATGTTATTGTGCACTAGTTTAAAGCAGTATCTGGTGGGGTCGGCAGGTCGTGTGGTTGCTAAGGGCACTGGACTTCCACAGGGTCAACCAGAGTTCAAGTCCCAGACCTGACATCTTGATTTCTCACTTTCTTTCTCTCTCTCGCTCTCTTTCTCTCTCTCTCTCTCTCTCTCTCCTTCTCCAGTCAAATTAAAACAAGTAAATAAATAAATAAAGTTAAATAAAATAATTCTTAAAAAAATACACTATCTGGCTGAGATAATATATGTATCACATGATTTTTTATTTTATATGTAGTTACAGAAGAGCTTAAGACTACTACTGTTTTAGTCCATTGTGTTGTTAACAAATGAATACAGGAATCTTTATAAAACAATTTATAAAGAACTGAGGTTTGTTTAGTTATCATTTTGGAGGTTCAGTGCCAAAGGATTACAGCTGGTAAGGGTCTTGTTATTGCTGGAGACCATTTATAGAGAGTCCCAAAGAAACACAGAGTATTACATGGCAAACGTTCCATGTGCTCATGCCTTATTCCTTAACTTTACAAATCTACCAGGATTCAATCATGGGGGTTCTGTTCTCATGACCTCATCTAATCTATTTTCTCGAAAGTGATATCTCTTACTCTCATAGATTGAGTTTTCACCTACAACCACCTTTCAACATATGACTAAGGGGTGAAGGGGGGCGAAGTTAAGCCATAACAACTATATAGTTAGGCATTTGTTTGAGATTATGTTTAAGATTAATTCAGTAATTTTGACTGAATAGCTACCATGTTGAAGAAAGTATATTCCACTAATAAATGCTTTGGTAAATATCCAGATAAATGAGATGAATTTTTCTGTTATCTGGTAGAGAATATGTAAAATATGCACAAGAATCTCTAACACAATATTGGAAATAGTACAGCCATCGTGTATATTGTAATGTATTATCTAGACTCTACCTTTAAGACAGGCATCTCTCCCTTTAGTTTGTCTTAGCAGTCATAACATCTTAGGGTCTTTTGATTTGGAGAACGTCAAAACATATCCTCAAAAAAAATAAAAGAACAAATGTGTCTCATATCTCTCAGCAATAAAAAAGTTGTGCAAAGCTTGATAAGTAACTTTGAGTTCTAGAAGCACCGTATGATATAGTTAATACTGCTCCTCTGTAGCTTTTATGGATAGCAGTAGAAAGTTAAGAGCCTGGAGTGGACCAGAATAGGTCCAAGTTCTGAAGAGGGTGTGAGCAAGCAGCCCTGCCAACCTAACAAATGGCTTAAGAGTTTCTGTGATTCTAGGACTATCGCTGACAAAGAAAGGAGCCTTGTGGAGTGTATGCCTCTTTTCAATATGGACATAAAAAGTACAAGCTTGGAGTATTCGATAGTAAGGATATATGAACTATTGGGAAAGCAGCTTTTGTTGTGCTCTTGGGAAATGTAGAAAATAAAGAGCTGAAGAGATCAAATGACCACACAATCACTTGAAGTGTGACCTAGCAGACTAACTGTGACTTCGGGTTGGATAGACCCAACAGCAACCTATCATAAGGTGAAAGGATCTGGCAGAAGATGGATCAGTAGAGGGGTAAGTAAGCTGAAAGACCAGACAGTCACACTGCGGTGTCACAGTGACCAGTGCCTTCTCCTCAGCGTATATATTCAGAACTAAGTAACCAAAAATAAAGACAAATCAGAAAAGATGAGGGCAGCACCCTTTCTCATAACAAAACTTGCCTAAGATTTGTACATTTAGATATACCTTAATATTAATTATACCTCATGATAGACATTTACACTTAACTAACAACTACTGAGTCATCGGATAAGTCATGACATATTTTCCTATGCAAAAATGCATCATGACTTTTCTGATGACCCAATATTTTGCTATATATATATATATATATATTTTTTTTTTTTAGGGGGTTTTGCTATATGGCATGTGTATTCTCCAGAAAGACAGAGTAAGACAGAAAGCGAGAAATCACCCCCCACCACCACCACCACCACGGGGGATGGCCACGCCGCAATCCCTTCTCCTCCATTCTCCTCTTGGGATCTTAGGCACACACACACATGAGCCCAGCATGAGATTAAGCCACTGAGTCCAAGACTACATGGGAGTCCAGCTATATAGCCATTACGCCAACTGTGGGGCCCTACATATATATTTTAAGTTTCAAATAAAATATCTCTGAGGAATTAGTATGAATGCATACTTGTATTTAGCTGAATTAATGGTCAAAGAACATTCTTCCATCCCTACAATAGTGCAGGACAACGTCCTATTAATATGTGGGTCAACCACACATTACTTTAACCAAAAATAACAGTGCCAGCGCGTGAGAAGCCTGATCTTGAAAACATTGAAAAAAGAATAAATCTTTACTACTCAATGCAAAGAGAATGTATCAGTTATTTTCACAAAGAAGTGTTAATTTGAAGCAGTAAGAAAGTAGATTTTAGGTGCTCTTATCACACACGCACACACATACACACGCAGTAATATGGAAGGTGATGGATATGCTAATTTGTTACACTATAGCTGTGGGAACAGAGAGAAGCATTCAAAATTATTAAAACTTTGCAACTTGGGAAGAGTCAGAAAGTTGAAGCTCAGACCTCTGCGATAAAGGGTCATCACTTAGGTGGTGCATGTGTCTCTAAGAGGAAATGATGATGAGTGTCTGTGGGTGCAAGAAAAACCACGCTGCTGCTATTGAAACAAATTGTCACTGACAGGAAGAGGAAATGACCCTGGGTTGATACTAATAGGGACAGGATGTGAAAAGGAGAAGAAAACAAATAGGAAAGAGGTTCTATATTTCCTTCTCTTTAGTCTCTCTCTCTAGTGACCTCCAGTACAGACTTTGACCATGGACTTTGGTAAGGAGCCTGCCAAGACTGATAATAGGTTCACAGAGACCCTGGCTCAGTATCACAAAGCAGGGTATAGAAAGGGGGTTGTATAGGTAAATTTCACATGAATTCAAGAAGAAATTGCAAACAAAAGTTAAAATACATTTGGGGAAAAAATGTGAGCAAATTCTAAGTTCTCAGTCATTGGATGGAAAAATGACTTTAGCAGTGAGTTCCCAAGTTCAAGAAACAAAGCAAGTTTAGGTTACTGAAAAAGAAAAGAACATATGTTCTATAACATTAGTTCTGTTTTCTGCAGGGAAGCTTGTGCCTGTCTACCCAACCATTCAGTGGTGTTATCCACTACTCATTGCTTACATAATAAAATGAGATCTGCAAGTAACAAAGAGGGCTCACTATGACATTTGAAGACAGAGAAGGCAAATATAGACCTGTCTCTAATGACAATTCTATTATAAATGTTAATGAGAAGAGCAGAATGTATAATCAGTAAATTATGCATACTTACTTACCATTGAACTCTACAACTAGATGATTGTGGAATTATTTTAAAGAATTAATCATAAATTGTTAATATTTTTAATAAAAATAAAGCTTCTTGGAAAACTTTACATATTAAAAGTACTAACAAAGAAAATCAGCTTATTTTCTAGTCAAGTGCAAATCCCCAAACTTTTCTTTTTTCTGTGTTTTCAGAAACTTGTATTGGCTGGTTCACTCATCCGTAGACCAAAACGGTAGCCAAGATGGTAGAGATGTAATAGAACGAACATAAGCATGCAGGACCTCTGAAAATTTCGGCTAAAAACTTACTTGCTATTACTTTCACCCAAGTGTCATTGGCCTAAGTAAGTAATATAGTTCAACTCAAAGTTGGGAGGAGCATAAGCATGTTCTGCCCCAGAAGAGTCATTTGGAGGGTGTAGAAAAGAGGGATAAAGAGTTAGGATCATTTGTCCATTCTATGACGGGGACATAGCTTCACAGAGTAGAAGAGCACCATTTAGAGACAAAGATTTGAAGACCAGCTTTGTTCACCAATTGCAAAAAGAAAGGGGGGGTGTTCTTAGAAAGATTTATGAGATAATAAATGAAATGTATTCACCATATAGCAGTTTAACTAACAGCTCAACACCAATTAATGCAAATTTTTGAAATATAAGGTATTGATAGCTGCATAGAATAATTTAATAAATAATAGACCCTAAGAAGTCTATTTCACCAAATACTCCAAATTTTTTACCTTAATTACTTTTAATAAAACATGGTTTCATAATTTTTGTTCTAAAAATGTGTAATTTTATTGTGTCACTATGTCAACATTACATGATTTTCTTAGTGCTTTCTAAAAAACTTCTATTAGATAAATATTGTTTTCAAGTTAGGGTGAGTTATTACAAACCACATCATTTCTTTTTTAGAATTTTTTAATTTAACTTTATTTATTTGTTTACTTATTTTAATTTTATCAGAGAAGGACAGAATATGAGAGAGAGAAAGAGAGAGAGAGAGGGAAAGTGAGAAAGCAAGCTGCCAGGTCCGAGACTCGAACCACAGTCAGCCATGTAGGAGTCCAGCACCCTTAACTATCACGCCACTTGCTGGACACAATACAATCTTTTTGAAACTGACATCAGTCCCTCTGAAAGCTCTCAGAAATACAAATGATCCATTTGAGAGAGAGATTGCATACTACTTTTCCTAATTTACTTTTCATATTTGCTACAACTCTTCTTAATTAAACTTCAGTTAGGAATCTCTGAACCTTCTTCTTTACTAGGTCTGATATAGGCCAGTTTCAGCAAGAATCCTGCTAAGTCAGTTGAGAGAAATCCTCCACTTTCGTTGTTTGGTTATCCTGGCTTGCCTTCAGCAAGAATTTTGATAGGTCAGTTTAATAAGAATATCCTCTCAACCCACAATCCTTTTAAAAATTGACACATAATAATTTTACCCTATAAATAATTATTATATTTATGAGGTAAAATGTGATTTTTCAGTACAAGACTATAGCATGTAATGATCAAGCCAGGATACTAAGCATACCCATCCTTTTAATCATTGCCATTACACTAAATAGGAAACATTCAAAATTATTTTTATAAGCTACTCTAAGATATGCAGTAAGTTATTATAAATTATAGTTTCTAAATTGTACTTCATAATCTAAACTTTACATCCATTAATATCTATCTATTGATCCCCTCCTCCACTATTCCCAATTTTTAGTAGTCATTCTTCTACTCTCTACTTATTTTTCTTTTTTAGAGAGACAGATTTCTGCTATAGAGTGCATGCACTTGCTGGAGAGACAGAGAGACTGAAAACAAGAAATCACGCCCTGGGGTCAGTGGCCATGCTACAGTCCCTTCTCTCAGGATTTTGGGCATACACGCACATGCACCCCACCTGAGTTTTAAGCCAGCAGGTCTGGGACTCAAACCATGGTCAACTAAGTGGGAATCCAACGACATAACCATTACACTATCTGTTGGTCCTATCTTCTATTCTCTATTTCTATGAGGTCATCTTTTTAGTTTCCACATATGAGCAAGAATATATGGAATTTCTCCTTCTCCACCTGATTTTTAAACATAATATAATGTCCTTCAGGATTTTCTTATTTCCTATAATGACAGAATATTATTCCTTTTAATGACTAAATAATTTTTCAGCACACATGTTTTCATCATTCATTCATCTGTTAATGAATGCATGGGTTGCTGTCATAGCTTCACTATAATGAATAGTTCTGCAGCAACACTGGGGTTTAGATAATTTAAGACATTATGCCCCAGTGACTATTCTACTTTACATTACTAGCAACAGTGTAAAAGAGTTCTTCCTTCCCTGCATGCTAACCAGCGTTTGTTATTTTTTGTCTCTGATAATAGCCATTCTAACCTGAGTGAGATGATATCTCATTTTAGTTTTAATTTGTACTTCCCTTTTTTCTCATGCATGTCTTCTTTTGAGAACTGATTATTCAAGTCATGTGCTCATTTTTAAGTCAGATTACTTGCTTTTTGGCAGTTGAGTCATTTGCATTCCTTGTTTATTTTGGTTATTATGATCTTGTCAAGTACAATATGCAAATTTTTCTCATTTGGTGGGTTATCTTTTTTGATATATTAATTATTTCCTTTGCTGTGCAGAAGCTTTTTATTTTGATTAAGACTCACTTTCTATTCTTTCTCTTGCTGCCTATGATTTTTTTTTTTTTTTTTTTTTTTTTGGAGAGGTTTTCACTATAGGGTGCGTGTGCTCGCCAGCCAGGCAGAGAGTAATAGAGACAGAAAGCAAGAAATCACCCCCCGGGGGGGTGGTCATGCCACAATCCCTTCTCCTCCATTCTCCTCTCGGGATCTTGGGCATGCAAGCACACACGCCCGGCATGAGTTTTAAGCCACCAGGTCCAGGACGCGAACCGTGGTCGACTACGTGGGAGTCCAGTGACATAGCTGTTACGCTAACTGCAGGTTCCCTTGCTGCCTATGATTTTGAGGTTTTATTCAGACTCTATCTACATTAATGTTGTGAAGTGTGCCCTCTATGTATTCTTACGGTATTTTCATGATATCTGATATTACATCAGTGCTTAATCCATTTTGAGTTTATTTCTGTATGGTGAAAGATAGGGGACTAGTTTCAATTGTTTCTGTATGTGGGTGTTCAGTTTTTCTAACATTTATTGAAAAGACTGTTTTTTGTTTTCTCTAGTAAACTTGTTATTGCTGCTAAATGGACACACTGGGGGAAAAGATAATGTTCCCCCTACTCTCTCTCTCTCTCTTTGTAAGTTTATCTATCTTTTTTCATTTTATTTACTTCATTTTCTTTTATACAGTCAATCACATTATTTACCTTACAAAATGAATGTTTCAACAGGTGAACATTTCTCCCTAGTACAGTTGATAAACTTATAAAATATCTTCAACAGATAATACCACATTTCTTTGTCCTATTAATGCTTTGCCTTCCTATTTTTCTTCTAAATGTTTTTCCTCAGACCTTTCTCTTTCACACACACTCTATCTGGTATTTACATCTATATACTGTGTTTCTATATCCTTTAGTCAATCAGTTTCAGTCATAGAGTGCAGACACTTGATATATATTAAGTGGGGACATACAATGCCTCTCCTTGATAGCCTGGCTTGCAATTTTGAATAGTGCCACAATAAACATCAACATACAAGCATATTTTTTTTTATTAAAGAGAATTTTATTTTACATATATATATATTTATATATGTAATATTATATATATGTAATATTACATATTTATTTTACATATATAATATTATATATATGTAATATTACATATATATATGTAATAATATATATATGTATATATTCAATCATATTGTTTAGCTTATAAAGTGAACATTTCAATATGTGAACATTTCTCCCCAGTCCAGTTGATCAAACTGGACACTGCACCTCCCCATCCCATCAATGCTCTGCCTCTGTATCCCTCCTCCAAGTGTCCTTCCCTAGGATCCACTCCTTCACACACACCACACCTGGCATTCACACCCATCTCTTGTGTTTGTATATCCTTTATTCAATCAGTTTCAGCAAGCACTTTTCCGATTAAGTATTCTTATGTCCTTTGGGTAGAGATCAAGGAGTGGGATTATTGGATCATAAGGTAGCTCTATTTGTAGATTTTTGAGAAATCTCCAAATAATTCTCCACAGTGGCTGGACCAATTTACATTCCCACCAGCAGCGTAAGAGACTTCCCCTTTCACTATACCCCTGCCAGTGCTTATCCTTTTTTTATTTTATTTAGTGATTCTGACTGGGGTTAAATAGTATCTCCTTGTTTTTTTGATCTGCATGTCCCTTACAATGAGAGATGTTGAGCATTTTTTCATATTCCTTTTAGCTATTTGTATGTCATCTTTAGAGAGTGTTTTTTTCGACTCATTCTCCCGTCTTTTAATAGGATTGATCAGACACGAGTTTCCATAATCTTTGGGACACTGCTAAAGGAGTCATAAGAGGGAAGTTCATAGCAATTAGTGCACATAAAAGGAAGATGGAAAGAAGACAAATAGATTGCCTTAGATAATTGGAAAAGCAACAGCAAAAAGATTAAACAAAAAACTCCAGGAGAAAGGAAATAATAAAGATACTAGCAGAAATAAATGAAATAGACAATAAACTAACTATACAGAAAATAAATGAAAATAAAAGCTGGTTCTTCAAAAAAATAAACAAAATTGATACACCGCTAGTGAGAGTTATTAAGAAAAAGAGAGAAAGGAACCAGGTGAATCAGATCTGTGATGAAGCAGGCAAAATAACAACAGACATAGTAGAAATACAAAACATTATTAGAGGATACTAGGAACATCTATATGCCAAGAAAAAAGACAATCTGGATGAGATGGACAAATTCCTGAGCACATATAAACTACCAAGATTGAGCTAGGAAGATATAGAAAGTCTGAATAAGTCCATAAAAAGCCAGGAGATTGAATCAGTAAAAAATAAACTTCTAACAAAGAAAGGCCATGGCCCTGATGGCTTCACCTCTGAATTCTACAAAATTTTCAAAGAAGAGTTAATCCCTCTTCTGCTCAAGTTATTTCTAAATATCCAAAAGAGTGACTATCTCCCTAATTCATTCTATGAAGCCTCTGTCAACCTTATCCTTAAAACAGATAAGGACAGGACAAGGAAGGAAAACTATAGACTAATATCCCTGGTGAATATAAATGCAAAGATTCTCAACAAGATACTAGCAAATCATATCCAACAACTTATAAAAAAGATTATACATCATGGTAGGCTTTATTCCAGGAATGCAAGGTTGGTTCAACATACGCAAAACCATAAATGTAATACACCATATTAACAGGAAGAAAGATAAAAGGCATATGGTCATATAGACTGATGCAGAAAAAACATTTGATAAGATACAACATCCCTTCATGATCAAGATTCTCAGCAAAATCAGCATAGAAGGGTCATTTCTTGACACAATAAAAGTTATCTGTGAAAAACCTATAGTGGCATCATCCTCAATGGAGAAAAGCTGAAAGCTTTCCCACTAAAAATGGGTACAAGACAAGGATGCCCACTTTTTCCACTCCTCTTCAATATAGTACTGGAAATCCTTGCCAATGCAATCAGAAAAGAGGAAAAAATAAAAGGCATTCAAATAGGAAAAGAAGAGGTGAAACTCTATTTGCAGATGACATGATCATATACATACATGACCCAATGATTTCCATGAAAAAATTTCAGAAAGTGATATATGAATACAGTAAAGTTGCAAAATACAAAATTAATATCAATAAATCTATAGCATTTCTGTATATGAACAACAGGCAGACTGAGATAGAACTGAAAAAAGTTATTCCATTGACCATAGCCACAAAAAGTGTAATACTTAGGGGTAAATCTAACCAAAGAAGTTAAAGACCTCCATAAGGAAAACTATGAGAAGATAAAAAAAAGAAATTGAAAATGACATAAAAAAGTGGGAGGATATCTCATGTTCCAGGATTAGAAGAAATAATATAATCAAAATGGCAATTCTACCCAAATTAATCTACATGTTTAATGCAATGCCAATCAAAATACCAGACACGTTCTTCACAGATCTAGAAAAGACAATCATAAAGTTTGTCTGGAATCATAAAAGACCCTGTATTGCCAAAGCAATTCTGCACAAGAAGAGTGGAGTGGGTGGCATCTCACGTCCTGACCCAAAACTATACTACAAAGCTGTTGTCATGCCAGACCTGTTAAAGTACCTGTAGTACTTCATCCATTCCCGTTAACCCCATGTCACATAGAACATTCTTCTGCTATTCCACCTTACCAATTAAAGACAAAGCTTGTTCAGAGAATTCTCTGGATATTTTAATCCTTTTATCCCTAGTGCCTATTAAAGTGTCTAGCAATATTTGTTGAACTGAAATGACCTCAAATTCAACAATAGAAACTTCTTGATTTAATGCACAAAATTAGATTTAATTTCAGGCATTTGCAATTTTCTCACTGAATCCTTAATGACTAATATTTCATATCTCCATGAGAGCACAGCAAGACAACTGTGATAATCTATGAGTATTTTAATGAATGCACAAAATGCTTCCATTTAAACTTTTGTACAAATAAATGTGTTGGCATTATTCGTTATTATATCTGCATTTATCTTAAGCCCAGTCACAAACCTCATTTGTCAAATTAGTTTATTAGAAATAAGGGCAAGGGAAAATAATAAATATTAAAACACATCTTGATAGAAGTGCGTATAATCGACTCAATTCTTCTGGGAGTGGTTCTGTATCATGCTTTCCATCTTACAGTTCTCAGTCGAGAAATGCAAATAGCAAGTGTTTTGATTTCTCCAATTTCATGCACTAGTTGGGTTCTAGGGCAGCCAGAGCTGCCCAGAAGACTAGAGGAGGACTTAAGTTTCACTGTCAACCTAATCAACCAATCCTTTAGATTGATCCTACATGCTTCCCTAGTATTTACAGAATTCTCATGGTTCACCTAAAGTAATTTTTAAAACTACCTACCCAAATTGACCTACATACTTAATGGAATTCCAACCAGAGTAACAGAAATTCCTCACAGTTCTAGCAAAGATGACCATTGAATTTGTCTGGAATCATAAAAGACTTGTATTGCCAAAGAAACCCTGTGTAAGAAGAGCGGAGTAAAGGACACCACAATCCTTGACCCCAAAATA
This sequence comes from Tupaia belangeri chinensis, assembly GCF_000334495.1. NCBI lineage: Eukaryota > Metazoa > Chordata > Mammalia > Scandentia > Tupaiidae > Tupaia > Tupaia belangeri. Next base: position 1,515,164 of record NW_006201581.1, on the reverse strand, counting down.
TATTACGAAGTTGTAATAATCAAAACGTATGATATTGGCACAAAAACAGGCATGTGGACCAATGGAACAGAATAGAAACCCCAGAAATAAACTCAAAAACATGCAGTCAACTGATTTTTGACAAAGGGCACCAATCAATGCAGTGGGAAAAGGAAAATCTCTTTAGCAAATGGTGCTGGAAAAACTGGCTATCTACCTGCGGAAAGATGAATCTGAACCACTACCTGTCACCATTGACAAAATTCAATTCAAAATGGATCAAAGATCTAAACAAAAGATGTAAAACCATAAAACTACTGGTAGAAAACACAGGGGAAACTCTGGGAGGCATTGGGAAGGCAAAGACTTCTTAAATAAGACCCCCAAACCACAGTCAATAATCCCCAAAATAGACAAGTGGGATTACATCAGACTAAGAAGTTTCTGCATGGCAAATGACACAGTAATTAGTGTGAATTGACAGCTCTCTGAATGGTTAAATATTTTTGTAAACTATGTGTCAGATAAGGGACTGATAACCAGAATTCACAAGGAACTCAAGCAACTATTCCAAAAAAAGATGATCAGTCCTGTTCCCCCTACTCTTAATGTCTCCTCCTAGTAATTTTATATCCATCTACCCACCCTCTCCCAACTGGCTGGCTACTATAAATATCTACTTATTCTTGTTGTATTTGGAACCATGCCCAGTTCTATACTGAGGTCTCTTTTCCCTTACTGTAATAGGTCTTGAATAAAATCTGTTTTTACCACATTAACAATATCCAGCTCTTTTGTTGTTTGTTTGTTTTAAACAGAAAATTTAATGTAACAAGAAAAAACTATGAACAGCAAATCTGGCGGAGCTTCTATTTGCAATCCAGAGACAAATCAAGAACTGTGAACCAGAATAACACTCCAAGAAATATCTGCAATTGAGGAGTCCTCTGGATTGATTACAGTCTGTCAGCATGGTTCAAGAATTTGTGAACAGCCAAATCCAACATGAAAAGTTTGTGATGTTCATAAAGCCCACCTGCCCTTGCTGCAGGACCCAGGACACCCTGAATCAATTGCCCTTCAAACAAGGGATTCTGGAATTTGTAGATATTATAGCCACTGGCAACATGGATGAAGTCCAAGATTATTTCCTAGAGCTCATAGGAGCATGGACAGTGTTTCAAATCTTTTCTGGTAAAGACGTTATAGCTGATACACAGGTCTCGTAACTATGCAGCGGAAAAAGGAGCTGCCATGGTGGCTCAAGCAGATTGGAGCCCTGCAATAACTATAGAGCAGGCCCCAGGCTGACGTCTCTTCTGGAGACCCCTTCAGAGCAGATGACATCACAAATGGTCACAACACTTCTTAGCAGATGAAATTTCAGACAACAGCAGCTTTTTTTCTTCTTTTGACTCAGTATTAAAAAGTGGACCAACTTCTTTTTAGTCATAGGAATGAGCAGGTTGATGGACCATGTTGATTTTCTTCTGGATCGGCCCTTTGGGTTTTGGAAATTCTTGTTTAGGATTTACTCACTGACCCAAAAGATGTTCTTTCTCTTTGGTGCACATTTCTTATTAATCATTCTCAATCAGCCAGCGTATTTCTACCTTTAAACTAGTGTTTTTCAGTCATGTTTATCCAAAACCGCTTCCAGGATGAATCTATCGTTGATTTTCAGCCTAGCAGCTGGAATTATTTTGCTCTGTTTGACTTTATGAAGTTTATGAGATCAATGGGTATTTTAGGTGTGTGTGTGTGTGTGTGTGTGTGTGTATGTGTGTGTGTTTTCAGTCTACAAACTACTCCCAATCCCACCTTGAGAACCACTGCTCTAAATCAGTGTTCTCATCCTCATCATCTCAAGATCTCATAGGAAATGGTCAATAATTATCTGAAGGGTACAAGAACCCATTGCGAGACACTATGAAGTTAAACTTGGTTGGCCTTGACTTAGTGCCACGTGGGTGCAGTACAGATGCTGCAATCACCCAGCAGTACTCTGTTATTTAAGATGGTCATGCTGGCAAATCCGAACAACTATATATGACTTCAGTTTATATTATCAGCAAAATTAAAACATAAAATGTAAAACTTCATCGCAATAAAACATGCAACCCTCATCCTGGCATATGTCTGTGAAAGAATTTGACCTTGAGAAACACTGTCCTAAATGATTCTGTTTTTCCCCCACACTTTGAAAAAAATTCAATTAATTTTCTTCTGTGATCGCTAGTGAGAATGCTTCATTTCTTTTTTAATAAAGAAGTACCTATAAATTTTTTAAAAGAATCATGAACCAGGATCCATAATGCAGACACTATTAGGAGATTCTATTGTATAAACAGAATACCAAGCTTGCAATTACTGTTAGTGATTTAATTCCTGATTGCTTTCCAGTTGTGACTTTTAAATTACAAACAATGAGGCAACATGAGTTCTTATATATATCTCTGAGGGTAGCAAAGAGAGAGGAAAGCGAAGACATAGTTTGTCATTCTACTGACAGACTTTATGAAAGAAAGTCGAGAAACAGGAATAAGTGGAGGTAGGTAAAGAGAGAAAGAAGGGTAGATTGTGCCTTTGAGGACTTTGGAAAGGAAAACCCTGACCCAGAAGGGCACCTGATTTGGGATTTAGGGGAAAGCTAGGGGTGGAAGCACATGAAAAGATACAACTATTACATGTATAGCAATAACTTCTACTGCAAGTTTTAGTCAGTGAATCAATTCCCTGTATATTATTTTTTCCCTCTGATTATTCTAACCTTAAAAGACATGAATTATTTTCATCATAGTATATCTCAGAAATTACTGAGCCTGGTTTGCTGTATACTTCACTCTGGCAAAGTTGCTGAGTAGCACTGAGTAATTCCAGGGTTTTTTTCATAACCCCTTGCAGCCTCCTTCCCCAGAACAGTAGTAAGAGAAAATAATTGGGATCCAGGATACCTTCACTAAGAAGTAGTCAGGAAAACTAAAATTTCCTCCTCCTCTTAAGGGAGCAGATACGTTTATAAAACAGAGGAATGCCATGGGAACACGATTAATTTCAAAAGATAAAAATCCTCATTCGCCTTGGGCAATTGTTTTTATCCAGCAGGTTCCACCGGGTATCTGCAGTGCTCTTGAAAGTGGTCAGGAGAAATAATGAAACTGAACTCAAGTACCTCTATCCAGCACGACTAATAAAAGTGCCACTAATACTTAAAGTTCTAAATAAGTGTTAAAAAATTATTTTAAAATAGTTTACTTAACTCAGCAGTAAAAAGAAACTCTTGGTTCACATACCATTTTAAAGGGATCCCAGGCAGTTCTGTTGACTAAAAAATTGCCTTTAAAAAGGTACATACTTGGACCAGTCAGTGGCATAGTGGTTAGAGTTGCTGAATCCTATGTGACTGACTGATTAGTTTGAATTCCATACCCAGCTGTGTGAGAAACATGCAAGGTGTGTGTGCATGCATGATCGAAGTCCAGAAAGGAAGAAGGAGAAGGGTTGCAGCATGACCATTTCCCATGGGTGCTTTCTCACTTTCTCTCTTTTTCTCTCTCCAGCAAGCACACAAGCCCTGTGACAATTTTTTAAGTTACATACTTAAGTTTGATTCTATTTATAAAATATTCTAGAAATGACGAAGTTATAGAATCCAAGGACAAATGGTTAATTATTGGTAGTTAAAAAGGAGAAGGGCAGTAGAGAAGTAAATGTGACTATAAAAAGTGTCCACAGGATGAAAATGTCCTGAATCATGAGCATAAGTATAAATAAATGGATCTATAAATGTGATAAAATATAAGATTAAACATTTATGTATTTAAAAGGGTATTTTAAAGCTAGTGAGATCTGAATAAGGCCCATAGTTGCCAACTTCCTGATTGTGATACTGTACCATATTTACATGGGAGGTTACCATTACATGAAACAGGGTGACTGTATAAAGATCACTCTGTATTATTTCTGAGAACTGTATGCGAATCCACAATTATGCAAAAATAAAATTTTTAATTATTTTATTTTCAAATATTTTTATTTTCTTCTTTTCTAAAATTCAATCACTACATCTTTACAGCATACAAAATAGATTTTCCCAGCATGAATACAATGTTTATTAGTCCAGCCAAAGATGTTATGTATACACTATCAACAGATTATTTTCAATTTCTGTGTTTATTTAATGTTTTGCATGGTTTTTTCTCCTTGATTCCTTTTCTCTTGCCTCCCCATATTGTCCACCATCCTCGACGCTGTCTCTGCTGTCTATAGTTACTCTCCATCCTTTATACAGTCCAATATTTTGGTTTATGTTATAAGAGTGCAGACATTCAGTATATATTGGGTTGTCAGGAAAGTCATAATGCATTTTTGCATGGAAAAACATGTCATGACTTCCCAACAACCTAATATAAAATGGGAGCATACAATGCCTATTTTTCATAGTCTGACATGCTTCACTCAGCATATTCCATATTTATCCAATTTTATCAAATTCCAGGGTCTTGTTTTTAATAACTGAGTAGTATTCTATAGTGTATACATATCATTCCTTTTAAATCCATTCATCTGTTTTTGGGTATTTGGGTCAATTCCAATTGTGAATAATGCTGCACTAAACATGGATGTGCAAATTCTTTTCTGAATGAGTGTACTCTTATCCTTTGGGTAGTTACCCAGGAATGGAATTACTTGATTATATGGCAATTCTGTATGTAGGGTTTTTTTGAAGAAAGTCCATATTGTTCTCCACAGTGGCTGTACTAATTTACATTCCCACCAATAGTGCAGGGGAGTTCCCTTTTCACCACAGCCTCGCAAGCACTTATCATGCTTTATTTTTTTTTTAATCTTAGCCATTCTAACTGGAGTTAGATGGTATCTCATTGTGGCTTTGGTTTGCATTTCCCTTATGATAAAGGATGTTGAACATTTTTTCAAATCTTTTTTGGTTGTTCATTTGTGTACCTTGGAGAGTTGACTATTCAGCTCATTTTCCCAACTTTTGAGTTCCCTGTATTCTGGTTATCAGTCTCTCATCTGAGGCATAGTTTGCAAATATATTCTCCCATTTTTAAAGTCACATCTTTCCTCTAATTATTGTTTCTTTTGCTGTGCAGAAGCTTTTTCACCTGATGTAATCCCATTTGTCTATTTTTGGAAATCATTACCTATACTTTGGGGGTCTTATTTAAAATGTCTTTGGCAAGGACCAGCAGATGGCAAAATGTTTATGTTGCTGGACTCCCATGTAGCTGATCACGATATGAATCCTGGACCTGGTGGCTTAAAACTCACTCCAGGCACATGTGTGTGACTGTCCAAAGTCCCAAGAGGAGAATGGAGGAGAAGAGATTGTGGCATGACCATCTCACTTGGGGTGTAATTTCTTGCTTCCTATCTCTCTCTCTCTGGTAGTGCACAGGCCCCATAGCAAAAATCCCTCAAAAAAAAAAAAAAAAAGGCCTTGGGCAACTCTGATGTCTCCAAGAGTTTTCTCTGCATTTTCCATCAGTAGTTTAGTTTATAGTTTGATGTTTTATGATTAGGTCTTTGATCCATTTTGAGTTCATTTTTGTTAATGGTGAGAGATGGGGTTCAGTTTGTAGAAAATTCACTGGCTCAGAACAATGTTAGAGTTGATATATTTCAGAATTTTCTCTTGGTGTTTTCCTTTTTCTTTTCTTCTTCATTTTTGTTTTTTTGGAAATATCCATAACTAAATTAATAGACTATTTAGAAGACAAATGATCAGTTTTGGGTACGCAGTTAACATTCAGGAGTTAGCATTCAAAATTATATGATCACACAGAGCAGAAAAATAAATTGCCTGTGCATGTTAAGATAGCTTCTACTTATTGAGGTCTTGCTAGGGCCAGGCAGTATGTTTCATATATGGGCACAGCATCTTAGCTGCACATTTCTATAATCCTGTGAGGCAGCTATTAATACTATTTTTATGTATCTTAAGAAACTGGGTTCTTAGGAAATATTTCCCCCAGAAGTCAAAATAACAAGTGAGACACACTTAACTCTTATCCTGGTTAAGTTTATATGATCTTACAAGTTCTTTATATTTAACTATTTTTCAATTCAAAATGAACTAACAGGACAAAAGAGAATCGGCTTAAAATGTGCTTCACTAATATAAACACACGTGCATATACCCACATCTAGTAGTTGGATATTTTGCTGTTCAAAAATTTGTTTGTAAGCTAAATATGAGAAAAAATGATACTAGATGTTTCCAAAAAGAGTAGTGTCAGTATCAGCGGGTGCCATGGAGGTTAAGGAGGCTGGATCCCACATGGCCAACAACATGGTTTGAGTCCCAGACCTGGTGACTTGAAAAACACACTGGGAGCCTGTGTGTGTGTGTACCCAAAATCCAGAGGAGAGAACGGAAGGGAAGAGATAGGGTGTGGACACCTCCCTGGGGGACCGGGTGATTTCTCACTTTTTCTTTTCCCATTTCTCTCTGTCTTTCTCCTGTGAGTGCATACACCCTATAGAAAATATACACACACAGACATAGACACACAAAGTACCAAAAGTAGTAGCATATTCTTATCAAAGTGAATATTTGTTGTTTTACAGTTTTCTGTACTGACAACAGTAGTGCTACTACACATTATATCTCACTCACACATCTAGGAGTTCAATCCTAGACACCGTATTTTAAGATGATATATACAAGTAACCATATATAAAGAACACGGTGAGGATAATCTTCTTGAAGGCATTGAATATCAAGAATCTAGTATTGTGGGAACCAGCAGTTAGCGTAATGGCTATGTCGCTGGACTCCCACATAGTCGACCGCGGTTCGTGTCCCGGACCTGGTGGCTTAAAACTCACGCCGGGCGCGTGTGCGTGCGTGCCCAAGATCCCAAGAGGAGAATGGAGGAGAAGGGATTGCGGCGTGACCATCCCCCCTGGGGGGTGATTTCTCGCTTTCTGTCTCTATGTCTCTCTCTGTCTGTCTGGTGAGCGCACGCGCCCTACAGTGAAAATCTCTCCAAAAAAAAAAAAAAAAAAAAAAAAGAATCTAGTATTGTGATATGAATCCTTATTTTCTGGAATTTTCAAATGAACTTTTTAATTTGAGAATCTGTTTTCAAATTATAGATACACATTCCCTGGAGTAAGAACCAAAATAAAATTTTAAAAAGTCATATCTTTTTTTTTTAATTTTAGGAAATTACTTATTTGATAGTTTATCTGTAAATGTAAGCTAAATGAAAAAAATCCTTTATTTTACAAGGGTTGCTAAAATATGTCCTATTTAAATTTTACTATAGTAAAATAAAGTGAATTTACATGGGGGTAAATATTGTATATACTGAGGGAAAAAATAACAGTTTAAAAGAACCATAAGACATTCAGTTTTTATCAAGCATATATAAGAATTACTTTCAGGGAACCAGCAGTTGGCATAATGGCTATGTCGCTGGACTCCCATGTAGTTGATTGTGGTTTGAGTCCTGGATCCTGTGGCTTAAAATCAAGTTGAGTGCGTGTACATGCGTGTCCAAGATCCCAAGAGGAGAATGGAGGAGAAGGGATTGCAGCATGGCCATCCCCCCTGGGTGGTGATTTCTTACTTTCTGTCTCTGTCTCTCTCTGTCTTTCTGGCCAGTGTCTAAAAGAAAAGCCTCTCAAAAAAAAAAAAAAAAAAAGAAAACTTTCAGCAGGTGGTAAGGGCGCTGGACTCCCACATGGCTGACCACAGTTCAAGTCCCGGACCTGAAAGTTTTCTTTCTCACTTTCCCTCTCTCTCTCCCTCTTTCTCTCTCCCTCTTCTCTCTCTTTCTCTTTCTCTCTCTCTCCCACTCTGGTCTAAATAAGATAAATAAAGTTAAATAAAATAAGTATAAAAAAACAATCACTTTCATAATAGCATAAATAACACAACTGTGCTTAATGCCAAGTATAAGCTGGCCACTCTCCCACATGATTTTTTATATTTATCTCAGTCCTGAATTTTGCAGATGTAGGACTAGTGGCACAGGAAAGTTTACAAGATCCTTGAATAGGAGAGCCAAGATTTGCTTCAAAACTTAAAACCGATGTAAACACTTTCCTTCCTAGATCACATGCTAATATTAATAATAAATAATACATCGGTAGCAGTTAAATGAATGTTGTATGTGGTCCAAAATCTGTGAGTTAAAATATAATAACCTGGCTCACTTATACATAAGTCCCACTATTTCAGTTGTAGTAAAAATGTATGTAAACTACTTTTTGCAACTGCAGTGGGAAATCGCTAATAAACCTTGTGCAAAGTCTCTGATTAAGGGGCACAAGAAGGAAAGAGAGAAGGAAAAAAGAAGCAGAGGAAGCCTCCAGAGAGCAAGGGCTTTAGCTCCAGGACGCAGAGCAAACACTAAGGGAATGAGACCATTCCACTCCTCACTGCAGCTGTTGCCTCTTGCTTGCTGAAGCCATTAGGGCCTCAGCCGCTGGCAGAGAGCTGCTCCAGGCCC
>NW_006201581.1:1489445-1506119 GCF_000334495.1 Tupaia belangeri chinensis | reverse complement strand
ACAAAAAAAAAAAAAAAAAAAAAAAGAATCTAGTATTGTGAAATGAATCCTTATTTTCTGGAATTTTCAAATGAACTTTTTAATTTGAGAATCTGTTTTCAAATTATAGATACACATTCCCTGGAGTAAGAACCAAAATAAAATTTTAAAAAGTCATATCTTTTTTTTTTAATTTTAGGAAATTACTTATTTGATAGTTTATCTGTAAATGTAAGCTAAATGAAAAAAATCCTTTATTTTACAAGGGTTGCTAAAATATGTCCTATTTAAATTTTACTATAGTAAAATAAAGTGAATTTACATGGGGGTAAATATTGTATATACTGAGGGAAAAAATAACAGTTTAAAAGAACCATAAGACATTCAGTTTTTATCAAGCATATATAAGAATTACTTTCAGGGAACCAGCAGTTGGCATAATGGCTATGTCGCTGGACTCCCATGTAGTTGATTGTGGTTTGAGTCCTGGATCCTGTGGCTTAAAATCAAGTTGAGTGCGTGTACATGCGTGTCCAAGATCCCAAGAGGAGAATGGAGGAGAAGGGATTGCAGCATGGCCATCCCCCCTGGGTGGTGATTTCTTACTTTCTGTCTCTGTCTCTCTCTGTCTTTCTGGCAAGGCACATGCTCTATAGGAAAAGCCTCTCAAAAAAAAAAAAAAAAAAGAAAACTTTCAGCAGGTGGTAAGGGCGCTGGACTCCCACATGGCTGACCACAGTTCAAGTCCCGGACCTGAAAGTTTTCTTTCTCACTTTCCCTCTCTCTCTCCCTCTTTCTCTCTCCCTCTTCTCTCTCTTTCTCTTTCTCTCTCTCTCCCACTCTGGTCTAAATAAGATAAATAAAGTTAAATAAAATAAGTATAAAAAAACAATCACTTTCATAATAGCATAAATAACACAACTGTGCTTAATGCCAAGTATAAGCTGGCCACTCTCCCACATGATTTTTTATATTTATCTCAGTCCTGAATTTTGCAGATGTAGGACTAGTGGCACAGGAAAGTTTACAAGATCCTTGAATAGGAGAGCCAAGATTTGCTTCAAAACTTAAAACCGATGTAAACACTTTCCTTCCTAGATCACATGCTAATATTAATAATAAATAATACATCGGTAGCAGTTAAATGAATGTTGTATGTGGTCCAAAATCTGTGAGTTAAAATATAATAACCTGGCTCACTTATACATAAGTCCCACTATTTCAGTTGTAGTAAAAATGTATGTAAACTACTTTTTGCAACTGCAGTGGGAAATCGCTAATAAACCTTGTGCAAAGTCTCTGATTAAGGGGCACAAGAAGGAAAGAGAGAAGGAAAAAAGAAGCAGAGGAAGCCTCCAGAGAGCAAGGGCTTTAGCTCCAGGACGCAGAGCAAACACTAAGGGAATGAGACCATTCCACTCCTCACTGCAGCTGTTGCCTCTTGCTTGCTGAAGCCATTAGGGCCTCAGCCGCTGGCAGAGAGCTGCTCCAGGCCTCCAGGCCACTGTAAAACAGCAGCGCCTTTTTTCCACAAGAAGAAAAGGCCAGTGTCTATGCCACAAGCACTTTACCACATGCTCTTTTTGGTCGAGAAAGCAGGTTAAAAAAAGAGAGAGAGAGAGAGAGAAAGAAAAGAAAAAGCCAGAGTCATAGAATTTTTTCCTTACTTTCTTCTAGGGTGGACACTTCCCCCACTTTGAATAAGCCTTAAGAAATTACATGTTTGAAATGATATATTTCTTAGTTGGAAAAAAAAAAGCCAACTATTAAAAAAAGAATTAAGAACCCCAAAGTTATCTTGTTAGATAATAATGATCACTGAATAGCACTGAAAATGTTTTTTATAAGAAATCATCTAGCAGATGTTAAAAGAAACCATGATGAACAGAGGGAGTGACTGACTAGAGCAAATATAGATATTAAAAAATGTAACTCATGATTATTGACTTGATTCTGTGCCTATGAATTTTTCTTACAAGTTCAGCTGGGTGGATATCAGTTTATTCTAGGATTACGTGTTTATTCCTAGTATTTGTGTTCTTTACTGTGGCCTGTAGCCAGAGTCAAACATATTCCAAAGATAGGGGAGGACCATCTTGAGTTCAGTGCAGGATTTCAGGGGACCGTACATCTGATATCTGATGCTCAGCTGCAACTCATTGCCAAGAAAAAAAAAAAAAAAAAAACCTCCTCCAGTCAAGAAAGAGAAAGATTCCGAAACAGAAATTTCTGAGAATGTGATAAGTAGATGAAAATTAAATTAAATTCACTCAAAATCTTGGGTATTGTTTAAAATATAATTAACACTGAAATATTATGGAATACCTTTTATTTTCAGTGATCCAGCAGGATTTCAAAGCCATCTTTTTATCTTTATAAGGCTGGATTATCATTGTATAGACCACATAACAACCTAATTAAGGTGTTGAATATTTGGATACATGAATGTTGACTTCTCAGTTTTCAAGTCTTTTCAAGACCATTTCTTCTGATAGATGTGTGTGTGTGTGTGTGTGTATCATATATTAATATGCATATGTGTAAAAAGGAAGGCACCATATGCCTGTATACACACAAACACAAATGCACACATGCACATGCAAATATATAATTATTTATACGTTAAATCCAAACATTATTCAATTAAAACATGGATGTTTTTCACAGAGATCTGAAAATGTTTCAGCAAATTTATAGACATTCCCTATACTTTTGTATATTCTGATCCACCATGGGTTTATCCTAATGGAACTGCAAGGATTTCTAACAAATACAGTGATAGAGCAGAGCCAAGAGCAGTTTCTGTTACCAGCAGCCTCTTGAAGTGTCTTTCTCATCAGAACCAAGGATCAGCCTTTTAAGCCGTACTCATAAAGCTACCTTTCCAGGTGGCCTCCTGCTGGCAGTAACCACACAAGGCTGTATATTACTCTACTCTCTCTTGACCAATGAAGCAAGTATGTATGCCAAGATGGCAGCTCTCACCATTGCAATCTAAGAATTTAGGAATCTATGCTCCTGCCAGTGCTGGGACAGACTTTAACTACTCATCTTATCATCAGGTGGGATGCACTTGGTTTTATGGGGCATTCAGAAACTTCTCTTGATCCTGTATTACTAGGTTGAACTAAATGAAACTGATCATTTTTGCCCTAAAAAATGACCTTTAAATATAATTTCATCTGGGCCAGCAGGTGGCATAGTGGTTTTGGAGGTGGATTCTCACATGACCAGCCATGGTTTGAGTTCCAGATCTGAAGATTTGAAACTCACACTGGGAGCATGTGTGTACATGTCCAAAATCTGAAGAGGAGAATGCAGAAAGTGAGTGAGGGGTGATTTTTATGGGGAGGGTAGGGGGTGATTTTTCACTTTTCCTTTCACTGTGTGTCTCACTGGTGAGCTCATTCACCCTATGGCAAAAACCTAAAAAAAAATTATACACACACACACACACATATTTATACACACATATATGTTTATCAATGATTTAATCTAATATATCTATGTGTCTTAAACATTGTATAGCTTTTCTACAGTTCAGTTGGTTAAAGTTTGATTTAGTGCTCCTTTTGCAATATGAATTTAAGTTAGCCCGTGATGTTTCTCATTCAAGGTGAGTCCATGTAACCAAAACTGTTCTGTTTCCTTCATCTACAGTTGTCACAAGAGTCATGACACAGGAAAAACATGTCATGATTTTTCCAACAACCCAATATATTCCTTTCTACTGAGGGTGTAACTTTCTCTTATGCTTTGTATTTTTTTAAAATGGAACATTCACATGATGGAAACTTCACAACACAGAATGTTAGGGAATTTTGAGTAGCTGTAATTGCAAATTTGGTAGTGAAGATTCCAGGTAGAAAGACAGGGTGCATGAGGAGTTAGAACTACTATGACACAGTCAGAGGCAGTGGGGTTCCATGGGACACAATGGGACTGCACCTCACATTTAACAGAGGATGACAACAGACTGCCTAAAAAGAAACAACCTTGCCATCTATTCACTAATTAGTTCCCAACTCTTCTGTCTCTGTTCTTTCCTCTGTAAGATGGAGTCGTGAGGGCTTAGAGAGTTCTTATAAGTGAAGCACCTAGAAAAGAATCTGGCATGCCAGGTGTGTTATAAAATGTTAGTTGATGTTTCTCTGATCTCCATGCAATGGTGACAACAGAGTCCTGTTACCCTCGCTGCTAGAAGATAGCCAGTCTTGTTGTGAAACAGACAAGTCCTTTCAAGAACGGAAATAAACCCCAGGAAATGAAGGTGAGCCCTCTGTGGAAAAACTGACCTTGGTGAGGAATACACTGCCTTGGCAAAACTGCTAGGGACCTAATTTGAAAGTCCCTACATAAGTTCACTTTTTTCAGGGGAACTTAGAGATTTCCTGGAAGCTCACCCCCAAGTTATTATTTCTGAGCCCAACATCTGAGAATTCTTTGTCTAGTACTTTATGAATAGAAATGTGTTTTGTATCTACTGAATGGGCTATATTATGGTTTGTTTGTTTGTTTTCTAGTAGGGTATTACCCATGAGGGGCATCTATTGTGCTTTCAAACATACTTTATAGTATAAAATTATAAAAATCACTGTTTAGTTATTACTCATTTAAATAAATACAAGGCTAAATTGTGGTTCCTGAGTCACTTTTTTTTTTTAACTCAATGAACATAAAATATTTGGCAACTGAGATAAAACAAACACTCAGTTCAACACAGTGTTTCTCAGTTGCTTGAGTCCTTGTTTTGTCTCTACTCTGCTCTGACAGTCTATTTGTACCTTCTTTGGGCATCCTGGTTACTGTTTTCTGCTGACCTAGCTTTCCAAATGCTAAAGCTGAGCGTATTATCTAGTAGACAGTTCAGTCCTAGAGTCACGTTATATTTTTGGAAATTGTTGCACATGACTGCCTGTCCTTGCACAATTAAAGGAACTCCAGCTTTATTTCCTTAGTTCTTAATAGAGCAACAGCAGCAGTATTATTCCACCCTTTTGAAAGTTTCAGTTTGCTCAACACTGTAAATTCAGTGAAACATCTAAGAAAATCTAGTACTCAGGTTCAATTGTCGATATTTATCTGTCAGGAGTGAAATATAAACCCCGGTGTCATTTCAAGTGGACTCTATTTAAAGAGAGGAGAGTGCTGGGAGTAACAGATCTTTTGAACCAACTACTATGAATCCTCTGTATGCTGACAGATTAGATTACAGGGGGAAAAAAAATCACGAGGTTCATCTCATGTGGAGTGAAGTAAGCCAAGTTCTAGGCCAGAAGAAAACAAAACTAGCCTTAATCTTTGCTTGAATATTTCTCTCTTTTTAAATAAATACATGGAATAACTCCATCTCTATGAGTTGTCTTATAGAACTGGAACAAATCAACCAAGTTCATCACTAAGAGAAAGAAATTTGGCTTCTTCGTTTCATAGTCAAAATAACTAGTTCTACTACAGTCTAATACTTTTATATGTCAAAGCACTGTTGTTTGTGTTTTTATGAGTTTGGTTTCTAAGCTCTTTGAAAGTACACATTCTAGGATTTTGTAAACAGTCATATTTTCAAAAGGCATGATTTTTTTTTTTACTTTTTTGCCATATATCCAAACACATAAAATTATTACTTATTTCTGTGGTAAGAACACCTTAATGCTTAACCAAGGGACTCTTAAAAAGTATAACCAATGAAAAAACCTGGATTTGTTTTAATAAATTGATTTTTACTAAACCTACTTTTCCTTGAGTCTTTGGCATGACAGCATTCCTTTAGAATTACTTAGCCCAGCTGTGCAGTGGGTGAAGCAAAGGGCAGAGTTACCTAATAGGAAAAATCCATTGTACATACACTAAGGTGTTAGCCCTTTCAAAATTCTCAACTCAGGAAAATAAAGCAAATGAAAATAACTCGTCCAAAGGAAGAAAACTTGACTTACACTTATGTCACAACACTATTTTAAAAAGAGCTAAATGGTAGACATCGGGGGTTAGAGTTCTAGATGGAACATTAGGAGGCCTGGGTTCAAATCTTAGTCCTTTGACCTTATTGGACCCCACGTTCTCATCTATGAAAGGAAGAGTGTAATATTTGTCTTTCCTACTTCACAAAATTATTGTGAAGGCAAAATAGAAAAACAGATGTGAAGGCTCCCTAGAGAAATATATAAAATAGTACAGATATTAATATTGATTCTCTTTGGCTTACTCGAATAAAAAAAATTCTTCAAACTCTATCTTATTATCCCTAAAAGGAAGATGTCTTTTCTCTAAAGGTTAGAAACGCTCCAAGTTAATGATTCGCCCTTAGATATCATACCCAACACATAACCCAGTTCTGAGATAATAGGAAAACCAAAAGACCAGTTATATTTTATCAGAATTTCAGGGGAAATGTCTCACTTTCTTTTCCTCTTTCATCTTCAAGCCCACTCATTGTTTTTACTCTTCGTACAAATACATATACTTCAATATTTTCTTCTACTTACTCTTAGTCCCACACTCACTACCAAACATCTCTCTCTTCTCTTTGCATAATTTTATTTCAAAAAACTGAGATTTATCATTCTCTTTTCTTTACTCTTAAGCAAATTTCAATTCTTTTTCTTTTTTTCTTTTTAGAGAGATTTATTTCTATATTGCACGTTTGCTCACCAGAGACATAGGGAGAAACAGAAAGCAAAAAATCACCTCCCAGTGGGGATGCCATGCTGCAATTCTTTCTCCCCCTTTTTTTTCCTCAGGATTTTGGGCATGCACAAACATTTACCTAGGGTAAGCTTAAGCCACTGGGTCCAGGGCTCGATCCATGGTTGACTACGTGAGTGTCCAGTGATGTAACCATTATGCCATCTGCTGGTCTCTGTCCTAATTCTTAACAAAAATGATTGGACAGCATAAAACTCATGCATTTAAATGGGTGTTCCTGTATTTTGTTTTTATACATGTCATAAAAAAAAAATGTTTTCAGATTTGCCCAACCAACTGGTATATAGGTTACATAGAAAATGACAATCTTTTTAGGAGGGTGTTTTTTTTGTGTTTTGTTTTTGCTATACAGTGCATGCATTTGCCAAAGAGCCAGAGAGACACAGAGATACTTAAAGTGAGAAATCACCCGCCCCCCCAGGGAAACGACCACATAGCAGTTCCTTCTCTAGTCTCCTCTTGGATTTTGAGCATGCTTGCACACACACCAGGTGTGAGTTTTAAGCCTCCAGGTCCAGGACTTGAACTGTGGTTGACTACATGAATCCAGCAATATAACCATTAGGCCATCTGCTGATCCTATGAAGGTGACAATTTTAAAATTTAAAAAATAAAACATGTTGTTTTACTTTAGTGATTAAAATGGTTCATTGCCTCAACATCATAAATTAATTAAAAATATTACCATTGAACATTATTGGGCTAATTTATCTGAGACTCCCTGGCCTGTGGTTTGCAAATCTGTCAAGAAGCACCGTGTCAACCAAACAGCTGCTACCTCAGACAGCAAGGAAAGGTAGCATCAAAAGATCAACAGGAAGAAACTCACAGCGAATAAATGTGAGAGCGTCAAAAGGTTTGAGGGAAAATGAAATTAAAATGGCTTATTTTGATTGAAAATCAGATTGAAGTAACATGTAAAGTCTTTTCATGATACATGTTTTTCATGAAGTTTTTGAAGACCCCCTTGTGTGATCTTAAGAGGGGGTGGAGTAGTATCACATGCAGCTCTGTGGCTGCTCTTGCTGCCAAAACTTCAACATACTTTCCTGTCTACAAAAACATTTCTTTTTCTAAATTTAGAAATTCCATAATGATTTCAGCATTAAATATGATGTCACTATCCTCTTATGAGCGTATTCCAAAATTCCAATCACTTCTGAAGTAAATATTTCAGGCAAATTGTGCTGTAAACACATACACACACTCCCATTTTTGGGTGATTTAAGTAAAAACATTTAATGAAATACATTTTAACATAGATTAGGGTATTTTCATATTGACTAAACAACTGGAATTTATATTAACCAGGAAAAAAGTTGTTTCTAAGTACTTCCTCAACCCATTTTGTTTTATTCTTACAGTACATAACATTTTTACTTTACATTAAAATCTTGGACATAGACTTCATTCTCCTTAAGTTGTACATTTTTTATTACCTTGATGGGATACAGAGGAAGCTGCTCAAATTCCCTGTATTTTCTCTTTTGTTGCTGTTTAATTCTTTGTTTGTTATTATCTGGGGCATAGTACAACAGGAGGACCAATCTCACAAGGTAAATGCAAGGTTGTTTATGAAATTCTACTAATAAACTACTTGGAAAAAATTCCAAGTATAAAATTAATTTTCTGTAAATATTAACTGATATTATCAATGATTTTCATCTCCATCAGAGTATAGTACACATAAAAAACAATCCATAAATTGTTCTTGAATAATTTAATTAGCTTTCATATGTATGCTATGAATCTTATATAAATAAGTTACATCTTAGAAAGTAAATTTCCCACAATAGCCTGTCCCCAAACTTCCTCTCAACCTGGGATCTCACTAGCCTCTATGTAAACAGCTCACTAATCTGCATGGAGATGCCAACATGCCTTTATTTGCAAAAGAAAGTCATCCTTTCCCACACCTTTCCCAGATTGACTTACATGAACTTGACTTTTGCAGGATCACAGACTGCCTTCCTCATGAAAGATCCTGATTCCTTGTGAAAGAAGTTTTCATTCCTTTGTGTACTGTCATCAATCTGCTTTTACTTTTCCCTTGAAACCTTATACAATGTCACTATTTACTGCAATTTTTTAATGTATCTTGATGTCTAGGCTGAAGATGCCTAGAATTCCAGGGTCCTACTGTAAAGGGTGTCAGTTTGCCTTACTGCCTGGCAAATGACCACAACTCTAGGAACGTAAAACAACTTCTACTTATATCACAGTCCACAGGAGGCAGGAATCCAACACTGCTTGGCTGGGGCTTCTGCTCAGCTTCTCACAAGTTACTGTGAAGGTGTCAGCTGGTGCTAGGGGTCTTATCTGAGTCTGGATCCTCTTTCAAGGTCACCTGATGGTTGAAAGAATTTTTTTTCTTTTTCTTATGATTGTGGAGCAAAAAGCCCTAAGTTCCTATAAATCCTGACATTCCCTACCATGAGGCTCTATCTTCACTGACAGTTTGCTTCTTCAAAGATAACAGGAGGGAGACAGTCTCTAACTTCTGTTCCTAAGCTCTTTATCTTATTTTAAGACTCAACTTATTATCTCAGGCCCATTCATAATCACCCTCTTGATCAAGACATAATCAACTGTGGGACAGAAAATGAGAAATTACCCCCCCCGGGGGGGGGGATGGCCATGTTGCAATCCTTTCTCCTCCAGTATCCTCTTGGGATCTTGGGCACACACGCACATGCACCCGGCGTGAGTTTAAGTCACCAGGTCCGGGACTCAAACTGCGGTCAATTACATGGGAGTGCAGTGATGCAGCCATTATGCCATCTGCTGGTTCCAAAAGCTTACTTTTTTATTGAACACATATAGACTTATTTCTTATTGTTTTTCTCTAAACCACACAATGTAACACCTATTTATACAGGACCTATATTATATTATTATAAATAATGCAGAGATGACTTAAAATATATGGGAGGGTATGCATAAGTTATATGCAAATATAGCACTGTTTTATATCAACATCCACAAATTTTGTTATCCCCTAGATCTTAGAACAAATTCCTCATGAATATGGAAGATAATTGTATTCCTTAGAAGAAATATAGATGGGGCCAGACAGTGACACAGTGGCCAAAGGCAATCTCTGAAAGGCGGACTCACATGGGAAGTTGTTGGTTCAGATGTAGAAACCTCCCTGAGTATGCCAGGCTTGTGTAGGTCCGTGATCAGGGCTGACTGAAGCTGGGGGTGGATTGTGGTATCAAGATCCTGTTGGTACTGTGTATCTGTTGCGCCCCATTTCTCTCACTCACAGAAGAATAAATAAGTAAGCTTAAAATAAGATACATCAACTGATTACAATCCTTAGTTATATCTGCAAGCTCCTTTCTGTGTGCCATGTAAAACAATATGATTCAAGGAATCATACTCCACACTATTTGTCATATTATACTAGTTAGAAGTGAGCTCTAGGTTCTGGCCATATTCAAGAAGAGGGAATTGTACAAAGGTGGGGGCCACTGGGGCTCATTTTAGGTTGGTATCTAAAATGCCTGCTTAGCCTAATGCCTAACAAATAAATGGTTGTAAATTATTACATGATTATTGTGAAATTTATAAGGTGACAGTATAATACTTCTGTTTTATAGTAAGTTAATATATTTCGTATTAATATGTGAGAAAGCTTCTAGCTGTTGAGCACATTCAAAATAAAATAAGTAACCAAGAATACTTGTGAGTTTTGATGGAGTCTATCATTCAAGTACTATTTAAATTTGTTTTAAGTTTTTTTCCATAGGGAACATGCACTTGCTGTAGAGAGATAGAGAGAGACACTGAGAGGGAAAGTGAGAAATCACCACCCAGGATGGCCACACTACAATCCCTTCTCCTTTCTCCTCCTGGGATTCTGGGTAAGCACGAATACATGCCTGATGTGATTTTCAAACTGCCATTTGGGTCCATGTGGGAGTCCAGAACCATAATCACTATGCAACCTGCTGGCCCCAAGTTCTTTGAAGGAAAGAGCAGCAAAGACAAAAGATTTTAAAGTAAATCTAATGCTTAAGACAAGTCCTATGCTGAGTATGATACAGAATCATACTATGCAGTATGATTGCATCACACAAGCTAGAAGCAGGCAAAACTGATCCCACCCTGCTGTTTTTCTGTGATAGACTCCAAAGACTACTATTTCTGGTCATTAAGTACTTCACTTTTTTAAAGTAATGTGGGTATCGTTTCACATGACTTCTGATTTTATTCCATGAAGAGAAGCACTCAACCTCGGATGCCATGTGTTCAAATCCAAAGCTTGTTATTTGCCAGCGCACTAAGCAAGAGGAGCAACCACGGAGTCAGGTGCCTCTACAAGTGGAGTGGCCAAAATTTCAAACATCTGCAACATGGCTTAAACCAGTTGTCCTACCACTCACAGTCTTCAAGAGGCCCAAGCCAGTCCACCGAATTCTCTTGACTGCCATTCTAATTTACGACTTGTATATTTTGGTAAGTTTTAGCTGTAGAACATAAACCCCTTCAGATTCTACTAATACTCTGAGTTTTGGCCTGGTATCGCAATCTTATCTAGGCGTAAAACTCTAACTTGTTAAAAATGATCTGACATGGGGGACTAGCAGTTAGTGTAATGGCTATGTCGCTGGCCTCCCACGTAGTCAACCGCAGTTCATGTCCCAGACCGGGTGACTTAAACTCACGCCAGGCACATGTGCGTGCATGCCCAAGATCCCAAGAGGAGAATGGAGGAGAAGGGATTGCGGCGTGGCCATCCTCTCTGGGGGGTGATTTCTCACTTTCTGTCTCTCTCTGTCTTTCTGGCGAGCGTATGTGCCCTATAGCGAAAACCTCTCCAAAAAATAAATAAATAAATAAATGATCTGACGTGGTTTTCCCATGGTCAGATGGTAAAATACCGTAAGACAATGTACACGAAGCTCTATAAAGCGATGGTGTCAAAAAGAGATCTTAATCTATCTGTATTATGAGAATTAAAGTCACTACACAGCTGCACCGGGCCTATTTTAAACTGAAACAAATTGGTGTTCTGGGACTCACTGAATTTACAGTAATAGCTTTTCAGATCACTCTGATCAATGGCATTGAGCTAAATTGTGTTATCAGACTGCTTATCTCTATCTTCAGAACCTAAACCATGAAGATGCCTAAGGAACAAGTGTTCCCTGAAGGTAACATGGATGCTAGCTGTTACTCGACTTCAGAAATTTAAAGAAAATGTTGACTAGTTGTTTTCTATATACTTGTGCAAACTTTTATAAAATGTTCTTTCTTCCTTTTTGTGAATAAAATAAGATGTATGACAGAAACTCATACTATTATTTAGCCCAAAATAACTCCAGACAACTCCTCTCATGAAGATTACATTGCAGATACAGTTATAAGTAGCTTGAGAGCATTGAGGATGCTTCATAATTTTACCTGTAGGCATTTCATTTCCAACGGTGTTAATCATTTGTCCTGGAGCTGAAATATGTCCCTCTCCTTACCTTCTTGGTTTATGGCTTTACCGTGGCTAGGTAGTGGCATGGGGAAGCAGACTCTTTGTTTTCCAACAAAACTTACATTAATGTCCTGCCTTTCAACAAGCCACAGCCACATATCCAAGTTACCATTTCTTTTTTTTATAAAAATGTTTCAATAGAGCAAATTTTAATAAGATTATTTTTTATTTTTAAGAATTATTTTTAATGTATTTATAATTATCATAAACTTGTTTATATTACATTTAATCACATATAACTTTATAGTTTATAACATTACTTTTTCCAGAAAGAATACCATGCATATCAGTCAATACAAAGACATTAGAATTCCCATCATCGTTATCCAATGGTTTTTCTTTTTTTCCCAGATTCTTATTATTATCCCAATTATTTTTTTAAACATTCAATTACTATTTATCATTTTGCTTGTAAAGAGACTTTACCCAACATAAAATACTTCTCAGATCAGTCCACTTGAGAATACTATACATGTTATCATCAACAGGTAATAAACAATTTCTGTGTCCCACTAATGTCATGCCTGTCTATCTGTCCTCTTGCTATCCTTCTTCGTCCTCTTCTCTTCTCCCACCCTGTTCCATGTTGTCTTATCATCACTATTTTCACTGCTTTGATTTGATCCAATATTTCGATCTCTTTTTCTTATTCTGACTCTGAGGACTGAAATTCTTTTTTGAATAAAATAATTTAATTTGGCAGAACTTTAATTCATAATTGGGATTTCTTAAACACAGAAAATATTTTTTTTATAGAGAGATAGTAGCTTACAGTAATGGTTCCAGTTATCTCCATTCCCATTACAGTAAATACTGTTGTCTCATCTGTTTATAAGGCAGCAGTGGATATACTTACCCACACTAGCATACTTATAAGTCACAGGAGTTTTCTCAATGAGACCTTTGGGTCCACAGAGACATTTTTCAGGATTACTGAAACAATATTTGTCTGCCTATACATATGGAACAATTATCTCCAAGTAGCCTGCTCTTTAATTTCATTCATCTGAGGTCTTATTGGATTTAGTGCACTGTGTAATTAACTTTTCTGTTTATTTTATAAAATACACTTTGGGACATTGTATATGGTATAAATTATTGTCAAAAATTAATTGCAAATTCTATTTCAATGTCAGCCATGTAGCTTAGTGGTTAAGGAGCCTAGATCATACGTGGTTACCTATAGCTGGAATCCTGACCCTACAGCCTGAAAAAACATGCTGGGCACATATGCATGTGAGTGTACCCACCCCAGTCCTTACAGAACGAAAAATAGAGAGGAAGGGATCATGGTGCAGCCAAATACACCTCTCTGTATTTATTTCCATAATTTTTTTTTACAGTTGTACTTGCTACGAAAAATTCTATTATTAAAAAATTAACATCAGAAAGAAAAATCTTTATATATTCATTGGATAGTGTTTGGTTTCTTTTAATCTCAAAATTTACTGTGTCCTCATGTTGTCTTCAAGGCCTCAAGAGAACAAATCATTCTAGTGTGAAAATGTGAACACTTATAATTCATAGATTCAGAAAGTAAAATCATGGTGGCCAGGAGCTTGAGAAAAGGACAAACAGGGAGTTAGTTCATTGGAATGGAGTTTTAGTTTTGTAAAGTGAAAATGCCACTGAAGTCTGCTTACATAGCAACGTGAATGCAATAAACATGACTGAACTGTACACTGAAGATAGTTAGGATGATAGATTTTATCTTATGTGTATTTTACCAGGATTCAAACTAAAATTAAATTAATATTGATGTGTAAATAAGACAATATTAGCAAACAAAAATAGCAATATATTTACAGCTGAGAAAGGAGAGTATATATTTTTAATTAATGTAACTTGGAAATACAGCTGATGAAAAGGGAAATTGTCACGGACTTTACAATTTTGTGATATTTATTAAAATGAAAATTTACTGTAATTGGCTAAGGAATACCACTTTTAAAATCTATGTCTTGGGGGCGAGCAGGTAGTATAGTGGTTAAAGCATTAGACTCTTACCTAGTCAACTGCGATTTGAGTGCTTGACCCAGCAACTTGAAACTCGGACCAGGTGTGTGTGAGTGCATTCCAAAAATCCTGAGAGGAGAATAGAGGAGAAGGGAGTGCAGCATGGCCATCACCCCTGGGGGAGGGGGGATTTCTTGATTTCTTTCTCTCTGGTGAGTGCACGCACCCTATGGCAAAAATCTCTCCCGAAAAAGAAAATTCTATGGCTTAGAAATAAACAATCCAGTACGTGTGTGGTTGTTCATTTCAGCATTTTCATAAAAACAGGAAATAAAACTGGCCAGGTCTGAAATAGTGGAATACGTTGTGCTATATCATTTCATGAAATGCTTTACAGCCGATAGAAATGATTTAAAATCATGCCGTTTACTTGAAGTATTAGTTCCTGCCTGACTAAATATATAAACACATATACAGTATGACAGACAAGCAGCAGAAAAAGAAATGACGTATTTGTGTGTTCCTGAGTGTGTGTGCAAGTGCATGTGTGTGTCGGATAGAGTAACACAACTGCAGTAAGAGTAAGATTCATGTCAGCTGGCTAACTGGCATTCCAGAAGGGTACGTGGAAGAGTATTGTGATGATCAGAGAGAATAGAAAAGGATAGTAGGCTTAAAAAAGAGAGAAACTAAACTAAAATATATAGCATATAATATAAATTCATTTAAGTAAAATTTTATATATGTGTGAATATATGTACCAAAAATATTTTTAAAAATAAAATCTGATATATTCCTATAGATTTGTGAAGCCGTATTCATGGTATACAGTAAATAGAAAGAAATATGTAGAGTTTGGTTTTCTTAGAATTATTGGATTAATTTATTTTATTATTATTATTATTTTAAATTTTGCTGTAGGGCATGTGCGCTCACCAGAGAGAGACAGAAAGCGAGAGAGAGAGAGTGAGAAAGCCAGCCACCAGGTCCAGGACTTGAACTGTGGTTGACCATGTGGAAGTCCAGCACCTTAACTACCACGCCACTTGTTGGTCCCTAAAGTATGACTTTATCTTGATAGAAATACATGAGTCACCCCTCCCAACCTTACTTATGCTTGTTATTGCTTTATAAACAAGGATGTCATATGTAGTCAAGCACACCCAGCTTTGGAGTTTAATCAACCCACCACAGTAGGTATGATGCTGTTTTAGAGAGAGTTAATGAGTTTTAGCCATCTACATATTCAATGTCTATTTCTCTTATTACACAAAATATATTGTTTTATGAAATAAAAATCTGAAGTTTTTAATTTTTAAAAGTTAATGGCAACCAGTAGTTAGCGTAATGGCTATGTTGCTGGATTCCCACGTAGTTGACGGCAGTTCGTGTCCCAGACATGGTAGCTTAAAACTCACGCCGGGCGCGTGTGCATGCATGCTCAAGATCCCGAGAGGAGAATGGAGGAGAAGGGATTGTGGCGTGACCATCCACCTGGGGCGTGATTTCTCGCTTTCTGTCTCTATGTCTCTCTCTCTGTCTGTCTGGCGAGTGCATGCACCCTATAGCGAAAACCTCTCCAAAAAAGAAAAGTTAACTAAATTTTTATTAAAAATTATTTTATTTAACTTTATTTATTTATTTTAATTTAACCAGAGTGAGGAAGAGACAGAGAGAGGGAGAGGGAAAGTGAGAAAGCAAGCCACCAGGTCTGGGACTTGAACAATGGTCAGCCATGTGAGAGCCCAAAACTTTAAGTTTTAAGCATTATTATCTTAATTATTTATGTGTCTAATATCAGAAAATACCTGAAACTAGGTGATTTATAAAAATAGAAGTTATGTCAGCTCATGGTTTGGAGGCCCAGTGTCCAGAGGCTACCTAAGATGGCCCTCTGGCTATATCACAACATAGAGAAGAAAAAATGAGGATGGTTTGCGTTTCAGTTGTCTGTCTGCCTCATCTTCTTTCCTTATAAAGCCACCAGGACTCAGTCATGGGGCTCTCCCCTAATAACCTTAATCGTGATCTCTTCCTCAAAATTCCACTTTTATTTTCTTCTGAAGAACATTTATTTTTTAACATGGTACTACACTGAAGAGTGATTTGCAACCTGATTACAAGACCTTGAAAATTCTTTGATAAGTTTGTTAACTGATTGTATTTCTTCTCTTACGTATTATCTGGTTATATTCTTTCCTTATTTATTAGTGTTTTACTTATAAATTCTGTAACTTCTACACTCAGTAAAGAAGTTGACTGTTAAAAATCATGTTTGTAAAGAGTAATAGGTTTTTTTGATTGGCCATTTTAAAAAATGGACCAATTATGTTGATTTTTAAGTTACCAGTCAATTAACCCAATTTTATATAATAAATAATGTCTTTTTTGTTTTTAAAGCTTTACTTTTCTACACCATAACTGTTTAAAGATTTTGCCCATTGGGGCCAACACATGGCATGGTGGTTAAGGGTGTTGTACTCACACAGGGCCAACCATGGTTCGAGTCCTAGACCTAGTGGCTTGCTTTCTCACTTTCTCTC
>NW_006201581.1:1485600-1489412 GCF_000334495.1 Tupaia belangeri chinensis | reverse complement strand
TCTGGTTAAATTAAAAATAAATAAATAGAGACCAGCAGTTGGCGTAATGGCTATGTCGCTGGACCCACATAATCGACCTTGGTTAGAGTCCCAGAGCTGGTGGCTTAAACTCACGCCGGGTGCATGTGCATGTGTGTCCAAGATTCTGAGAGGAAAATGGAGGAGAAGGGATTGCAGTGTGACCATCCTCCCGGGGGAGATTTTTCACTTTCTGTCTCTCTGTCTCCCTCTGTCTTTCTGGCGAGCACATGTGCCCTATAACAAAAATATCTTCAAATAATTAAGAAAATAAAGAAAGAAATAAAGTAAAATAAAATAATTCTTAAAAAAAATGCCCACTAAAACCTTTACAGTGGCTCAGCATGTGAACTTTGGGGGAACATACTCAAATGGTAACAACTACGTATGTCAAGTTTAATTTCTTCCATTTGGTATTTACATATTGTAAAGTAAAAGCTCAACTAATAAAGGAGTAACATACCAATGGTAAATAGCAGTGCTCAAACTTAGTAGTCAAAACATCTCTAATCTAGTGTTTTATAAATGCATTGCAGGAGATTAGATAAAGGGAAAAGAGGGTAGTAAAATGTAAGAAAATTAACAAATAAGTATGTTTTTAAAATGTGCATACACAAAAGTATATCCCCTCCCTAACTGAACAATAGCGGCTTTAAAATAAAGAGCTGGGAGGGACCAGCAGTTAGCATAGTGGCTATGTCGCTGGACTCCCATGTAGTCAACAGCCGTTCGTGTCCCGGACCCGGTGGCTTAAAACTCACACCGGGCACGTGTGCGTGCGTGCCCAAGATCCCAAGAGGAGAATGGAGGAGAAGGGATTGCAGCATGGCCATCCCCCCGGGGGGTGATTTCTCGCTTTCTATCTCTCTGTCTCTCTCTGTCTGTCTGGTGAGCGCACATGCCCTATAGCAAAAACCTCTCCAAAAATAAATAAATAAATAAATAAATAAAAATAAAAATAAAATAAGGAGCTGGAGGAGAGTCTTAGATTATGAACTTAGGAAGTGGAGGGAAGAATGAAAGAAGATATTCTCTGTGCTGAGGCCAAGGTTAGAGTGATTTCAAGCATTAAAGAAACTCAAGCAGAAACTTGAAGTCGGCCCCAATCTTTCTCGAAAAATACTAACCTGCCTAAAGAGTGGGAAGGAAAATCTCCTAGGGACCATCCTTTTATATATGTAACTTCTAAAGTTAAATTAAACTGCAATAGCTTTACTTTGAAGTCAGACATATTAGCAATTCTTACTTACTTTTTTTACTTTTATTTTTTTTTTGAGAGGTTTTTGCTATAGGGAGAATGCATTCTTCAGAAAGACAGAGAGAGACAGAGAGACAAAAAGTGAGAAATCATCCCCCCAGGGGGATGGCCATGCTGCAATCCCTTCTCCTCCATTCCCCTCTTGGGATCTTGTGCATGCACGCATATATGCCTGGCTTGAGTTTAAGCTACTGAGTCCAGGACTCGAACTGTGGTTGACTATGTGGGAGTCCAGCAACATAGCCATTACACCAACTGCTGGTCCCAGCAATTCTTACTTCCAGTGGACTCTATCTCCTAAAAACGTTGCCCATTTGGATAAAAAATCATAGAGGGTAGATTCCACACACATATATAAATGAACTACAAACAAAGTAGATTACTTAAATCCAGCTTTTCCAGCCATGAAAAGGTGAAAAGAACATAAAGAATGCTAAGGTTGTGGCAACAAGGAAGACTCAGATAGAAGAGGTAAAAACAGAACAAAATAAAATAAAAACAAAAAACAAAAACAAAAACAAACCCATGCACACATAAAGAGTCATTGATAATTCAAACTAAGAACTTTATTTGAATAATAAGGAAGAGACATTTTAGGAGAAATAATTTATTCTAAGATAGCCTAGACAGAAATCAGATCTCTGAACCTATTCTTTCTTTCTTATTTTATTTTATTTTTTTGGAGAGGTTTTTGCTATAGGGTGCATGTGCTCGCCAGAAAGGCAGAGAGAGACAGAGAGACAGAAATCGAGAAATCACCCCGCCAGGAGGGATGGCCACACCACAATTCCTTCTCCTCCATTCTCCTCTCGGGATCTTGGGTGCACACGTACATGTGCCCGGCGTGAGTTTAAGCCAACAGGTCCGGAACTTGAACCATGGTCGACTACATGGGAGTCCAGCAACATAGCCATTACGCCAACTGCTGGTCCCTGAATCTATTCTTTCTACAGTTTTTGGCCTTTAGTTTAACTTGGCATAATAGAAGTTTTTCTGAATGTATTTCTTAAGGTAGGTGTTTTCTATCCTTTTAACTTTAGAATGATATAAAGTGTTATAGTATCATTACTTTCTCCTGTTCCCTTCACCCCAAATACTCTACCAGAAAAAAAAGCTATTTTTTCATATCTTTTCTAATAAGAGGTTATTTATAATGTCCACACCTGTTTGTTTATGCTACAGGTTAAATAAGAACTTTGGGTTAACTGAGAGCACTTCCTGTCACCTTAGTGGTGAGGTGCTTTGCTTGAAGACAAAATAAGGCAACTCTGCATACTGGGTAGCAACTAGTAATTTATTTCTGTGTCCCAAGTCCCAAAGGGAGTCTGGAAAACAGTTGAGCTGCTGTTCCTGACATCGGTGGTTTTGGCAACCATAGCATAAGAGAGAGAAACAGTCATAAGTAGAAAATATGAGCCAGTTTACTCTCAAATACTGTCCCAATAAAATAACTCAGTTATTAATAATAAAGGGACCTAAAGTGAAAATTACTTTTTTACTTGATCTTGATATTGCTTTTTTTTCCTAAAGAAATGTTTTCCACATAATTCACTATAGTGTTTTTCTTAAGCATACTAAAAGCATTTAATTAATTTATGTATTTCCCCAACATAATTGAGGAGCCCCTCAAAACTAGTTTGGTGACTACTTCGTATTGCTGAATATATAATTTTAGTGTTTAAAATACAATTTCAAAGACTACATTGAGGAAATCAAATTAAGACTTGGTATTTGAAATAGGCGAATAAAATGATTTTAAATTTCTTTTCTGGTTTACTTAAATATAACACTTAAAAATCAAAGTTAAAATGTGTTTTTTCTTTATTACATAAGACTATTGGGAACTTAGAAACTAGTAAATTCTATTGAAATAGAAAAGTCGAAACTCGCTCTGTTTAGTTAGCCTGGGCCTCCCGATAGTATTTGCATAAGCAATTGGAAGTGTCTAATTTTTTTCCCCTAAACCTGAGGTGACGCTTCAGCCCAACTAACTAAATTTAATATAAAAAGCAGTATTTAACTATTACTACTTAAATATATATCAGAATTTTCAGTCATCTAACACTAAATATTAACTTTTCAAACAATTGGCCTTCGCATAATTTAGAGCCAGAATTAATGTTTTTTAAAGTTCATTCACTTACTTCATCCATGAAAGACAGTGAATCAGGCATCTCATCATGGTCTTCATGCTATGATCCACCTGCAGCTTTGCCAATCTGATCGTCACACAGGCATATGCTCCCACACCCAAGAGGTTTGTACTTGAGATATTTTCATTGATATCTGGTGATACCTTGTTTGAGAGAACCTGGATTTTGACAGATCTTTGATATCATATTTCACATTTAACTAAAAAACATGAAATGACAGAACTATGTAAAATGGGTGGATCTGATGGGTAAGTTATAATGATATAATGACTTAATAGATATTTTAAATAATTTTTTTTTGAGAGGTTTTTTTTTTTTTTTTCACTATGGGCGGGGGCGCCTCGCAAAAAGGAAAAAAAAGAAAAAAGAGACAGAAAGCGCGA
>NW_006201581.1:1478707-1485222 GCF_000334495.1 Tupaia belangeri chinensis | reverse complement strand
GCTCGCCAGACAGACAAAGAGAGACATAGAGACAGAAAGCGAGAAATCACCCCCCAGGGGGGATGGTCATGCCGCAATCCCTTCTCCTCCATTCTCCTCCCGGGATCTTGGGCACGCACGCACACACGCCCAGTGTGAGTTTTAAGCCACCGGGTCCGGGACGCGAACCACGGTCGACTACGTGGGAGTCCAGCGACATAGCCATTACGCTAACTGCTGGTTCCCAATAATTTTATTGAATTAAAATACTAGGTTCAGAAAAATCTGCTCTATAACCAAAGAAAATATAGATTGTTTTCTAATTTGTTCTAGTCCTGCAGTAAATTGGGTAGATAATCCTCTATTCAAGGTCAGACCTGAGGAAGGCCAATAGAGCACTTCCAAGCAAGTTTGATGACATATCCCAAGTAATTCTACAAAGATATAATCCTTTTGTAAACTCAGAGCTAACTTTACACATTAGAACAAAGTAATACACTTTAGGAGCTAGTAATCCAAAGTGAAGACCTTCACTGTAGAACTTGCTTAAAATAATAAACCAAGATTATCTCTGAACCATCTAAAATGGCAAGAATTTCTTGGGTGATTGCTGCCTTTTATGGCTTTAGGGTTGGTTAGGATAATGAGACTTATTTCTTGATTTGCAGGTTATAGAAACGATTAAAATTCAAATTATATGATTAAAATAATCATTATTTTAAGTGACTTACATGGCATTTGGTGAATCAAATTAGGTGATAAATCAACTATTAAGGGAAACAAACTATGGACTATTTATACCTTGAACCCTGGATTTCTACCCATTGATATAGCTTATTATCTTGTCTGCTTAAGGAGGGAATTGGTGGCTGCTAATGCACCTTCTGTTTCTACAACAATCTTTCTGTTATGTAACATCTTTCATTTTCAGAAACTTGTTAACCTATCTATCATAATTTGTACTCTCATAAATGCCTGGGGTTTTAATTGATAGTCATTGAATAATACTAATAGGGAAACTCCACTAATAAAAGTTTGAATTTTCCTTTGTGCCCCCTCTTCTTTACTATTTATACTTCAAGATTAAATTCATAATCAAGAATAACACAGATTGGAACTTGGCTTCCTAAAAAGTAGCATTGAAAGTAAACTTTTATAGTATATTTATTAAAATTAATTTGGTGAGCACAAACTGAAGAGGGCTACTAGGAAATTGGTAGACAGATACGTTCTGTGTCTTGGGAACAGATGTCCTACAGATAAATTGACGTGAAATGGGCAGAACTGTCAGTTACTTTGATGAAGGAGTATCCTTCTCTTAGATTACTCCGCATTACTCATACTAACTTGGCAATGCTCCTCTAAGTGTCTCTGGCTTTAAAATGTTCTACAATTAAACTTCTAAGCCACTGCAGGTAAAATTTTGGCTTCTATGGGGCCAGCTATTACCTACATCAGTATATGTGTTATAATAATCAGACACATTGTTTTTTCTTTATTATTAATAATATTTTAGGTGTTTGTTATAGGGTACATGTATTATCCAGAGAAAGGGAAAAAAATCAGAGACAGAGAGGGAAAATGAGAAATCACTCCTCCCAGCGGGAGATGATCATGCCTCAATTCCTTATCCCCATTCTCCTCTAGGGATTTTTGGGCACTCATGAAAATGTGCCCAGTGTGATTTTCTTTTTACCTTCTTTGTCTTTTTAATTTTATTTAAGAGAGAGTCTTTTGTTATAGGTTGCATGAACTCACTGGAGAGACAGAGAGACAGAAAGCAGTAAATCACTCCCTGGGGGGATGGACACACTGCAATCCCTTCTACTTCATTCTCCTATCAGAATTTTGGGCACACATGCACATGCACCCAGCATGAGTTTTAAGGGTCTGGGACTTGAACCATGGTCTACTACATGGAAGTCCAGAGATGCTATGCCATCTGTTGGTCCCTCTAGTGTGATTTTCAAGCCACTGAACTCTGGACATCAAACCATGTGGGAGTCCTGCACCTTACCCACACCATCTAAAGCTCCCTTTATTCATAATTTAACATATTTCTTATGTCTATCAAATTTCAACTTTTTATTTAACTTTTTTCATAAAAGCCAGTTATTTAAACATTGTTTATACCTGAAAATTTGCCTTGTTTTTAAAAGAATAAGTTATTTAAAAAAAAAAAAAGTAAAAGAGAAAGGACTAAGTTAAAAAATGACTAAAATTACAGATATTGAAACAATCATGGTGTCAGCTCATCCTGGCTCTGCTTCAGGAGAATTAGAATAGTGGCCCAGATCCCTCTAGGAGGCAAAGGCAGGTGGCCCAAGGCAAGCCCCCTTTAGAAGTGGAGGAGGGAGCATGTTTCTAGTATGGAGTCTACTATAATGAATCCAGTACATTGAAATGATTCCTTTGGGACCAGTGATGACACAGAGATAATGCAGAACTTTATAGTGCTGGGACTACCTGGGAGGGTCCAAGGTTTTCCAGGTGCATTATGCCTGAGGTCCAGCCTAACTGGGACTGAAAGTGGATCACTGTGTGAGGATACTATTGGGAATTTCCTTTCTCTCTCTCTATTTCTCTCTCTCTTTCCTTCACTCACAGAAGAAATAAAATTTTAAAAATAATACTTTAAAACAATATCCACTTCCTACTTGTTAAATCCATTTGCCTTTTTTGTATTTCTCTTGAACTGCTTATTTCATGAAAGTTTCTACTAATCTCTCTTCTAAAAACTGTTTCTTCTCTCTCTTGCATTTTTCTTTTTTCCTTCTCCACATTCCTGTTTAAATAACAATGTCTCTATTTGAGTCTTCATGTCCTCCTTTATTTCTCCACATTTTTGGGCTCGTCAAGACCACCATTGGCATAGTCACCATTGAAGAGTCAGTGTTTTGCCGGGCGCGTGTGCGTGCGTGCCCAAGATCCCGGGAGGAGAATGGAGGAGGAGGGATTGCGGCGTGACCATCCCCCCTGGGGGGTGATTTCTCGCTTTCTGTCTCTATGTCTCTGTCTGTCTGTCTGGCGAGCGCACACGCCCTATAGTGAAAAAAAAAAACTCTCAAAAAAAAAAAAAAAGAGTCAGTGTTTGAACTGGATCCTCTACACCTAGTAAAACTGATCTTCATGAGTTAGACTGTGTGTAAAATATACTTTTTATGTGCAATAGCACACTCTCAAAGATTAAACAACTCACTCAAGATTACACTGCTGAATGGTTCTTGGAATATAGCCCTTTAGCCACAGTGGCTCAACAAAACCAGCCTGCTGGGCCAACCACAGCCTAAAGGTTAAGAGAGCTGGATCCCATAACTACAGTTTCAATCAAGAACCAAAAGTTTAAAAAGTGGTATATTTATAAAATTAAAAAGTAAGCTACAGTTTATTTATTAAAGACAGATGAAATTTTTTTTTATTAAATTTAGTGTAACCCGAGTGTACAATGTGCTTATGGACATACCCCAAGCAATTTCTAGACCAGAAATTTCCATTCTTGGAAAGTGCCCCACACAGGTTTACCATTTTTAAAATTTTTATACTAAATTTTACAATTTCACCTTTTGCATCTCTAGGTACACAAATATTTACCATTGTGTTACAATATCCTATAGTATCTCATCCAGTAATACACTGTAAAAATTTGAAGTCTAGGAGTCATAGACTATATCACATAACCTAGGTACGCTGTGGGTTCTGGTATCCAGGTGTACGTACACTGTGATGCTCTAACAAAGAAGAAATCACCTAATGATACAGTTCTCAGAATGTAGCCCTGTTATTAAATGTTAAATGGTTCTGTGTTATAAACCCCACAATACATTATCATTTTTATTTCAAATGGTCAATTACC
This sequence comes from Tupaia belangeri chinensis, assembly GCF_000334495.1. Lineage (NCBI taxonomy): Eukaryota > Metazoa > Chordata > Mammalia > Scandentia > Tupaiidae > Tupaia > Tupaia belangeri. The sequence goes on along the minus strand of NW_006201581.1, from coordinate 1,481,390 downwards.
TTTTAGCATTATTTAAAACATGAGAAAAATCTATTTATCATTTCTAACATTCATAATTCTTTTGTAAAGCTCTAAATTTTTCATCTCCAGTCATATTTTTTGTTTTGCTCTGCTTTAGTTATTGCCTTAGGGTATGTGTGCTTACTAGAGACACAGAGACATAGAGAAAGAGGGAAAGTGAGAAAGCACCCCCTCCTCTCTGCTGGAACCCCTTCTCTTCCTGCCCTTTGGAACTTTGGGTAAGCATTCGTGTATGCTGTGTTTTTTATTTTACCAGGTCAGGGACTTGAAGTGTGTAGTAAGCCATGTGGGGTTCAGTTCTTTAACTATTGTACCTGTACTAATCCCATTGTCTTCTTGTCTATCATTTATTCTAGTGCAAGGGTGCTGGCACTGAAATCTATCAACTTGTTTTTGTTGCTGCACATGGCTATATTTGCCTTCATTTTTGAAATTTGTCATTTAATTAAAAAATATGGGGTTGGGGGTGAGCATGTGGTGTAGTGGTTAAGGTGTTGGACTCACACATGACTGACCATGGCTTGAGTTCCAGCCCTGGCATTTTGAAACTCATGCCAGGCACATAAGTGTGTGTGCCCAAAATCGCAAGAGGAGAATGGAGAAGGGATCCTGGCATAGCCATACACCCAGGAGGTAGTTTCTTTCTTTTACTTTGTCTGACTTTGTCTCTCTGGAGAGCATATGTGCCCTATAGCAAAAATCTCTCCAATAAAAATGGGATTATCCAGTGGAATAGTGGTAAAAGCAGCTGGATCTCACATTGCTGAATGTACAGTCTGAATCTGGGGTCCAGCAGCTTGAAAAACATGGCAGGCATGTATGTGTGCGTGCTCAAAATCCCAAAAGGAGAAATGGAGAAGGGATTGTGATGTGACCATCTCTCATGGGGGCTAGTTTCTAATTTTTCCTCTTTCTCTCTGTCTTTCTCTCTGACAAAAGCACAAACTCTCTAGCAAATTGAAAAACATTTTTTCAATAGATTTCTAAATTAACTTGTTTGGAGTACTAAAATGCTCCAATGTCTCCAGACATACATGTTTAAGATAAGTACTTACTGAAAATGAAAAATAAGTTTATTTCCTTTGTGTGTGTGTGTGTGTGAGAGAGAGAGAGAGAGACACCCTTGATGAGATCTCTATGCCAGGATCTTTTCCGCAGTTCTGCACCAGCCAGAATCACTGAAACACCTGTCACTGTGTCCAGCGTATTCAGGTTGTCCTCAGACATGAGCCCAGAGCCTCCCAGTGTGACCTCTAGCACCAGACAGCAATGTCCCAACTGTCGATACCACTGTGGATAGGCCTAAGCACTTAACATTAGTTCTGTTGTCAGTAATCTTTCCTTCTCTGTTTTTTTTTTCTTTTAATTTTTCTTTCTAACTACATTTCTTCAGTTTCGTCCTTATATTTGTTGTTTGTAACCCACTGTATGTTTGTTTTTTGTTTGTTTGTTTGTTTTTGTTTTTTTGAGAGGATTTTTGCTATAGGGTGTGAGTGCTCACCAGAAAGACAGAGCGAGACAGAGACAGAAAGTGAGAAATCACCCGCCAGGGGGGATGGTGAGACCTCAATTCCTTCTCCTCCATTCTCCTCTTGGGATCTTGGGTATGCACTCACAAGTGCCCAGCATATGTTCATGCCACCGGGTCCAGGACTCAAACCGCAGTCAACTACATGGGAGTCCAGCGACACAGCCATGATGCCAACTGCTGGTCTCAGTCCACTGTACTTTTATTTTTATCAAGTTTTAAAACTATCTCAAGCTCTACTTTTGCCCATACTTTTGCTCTTTCTCTATTTTCTGATCTTCCAAATTATAGGTTTAGTTGGCCTGTGTGGGGACATGCGCTGATCAAACACCACATGCTCTTTTGGGGTTTGGCAGAACCTTGTAACTTGTCTTTCCCTGACCTTGGCTGCAGACAGAGCAAGGGTGGAAATTACTAGGGGCGTTCCAACAGACACATCTGATGGACTTCAAGAAACATCTTGACCCCAAATAGTAAAATCCAATCCCTGCTCTGCATCTGAAAGGTTCTTTAGCCTACTCTGGGTGTGGTGGCTCACTCCTTATGGAGAAGTTCTTTAGCTCCTTCCCCACACCTAACAGCTAGTTCTCTGCATTAGAAAGGAAGATGAGATTTACTCTAGATGGGATTACTGCCAAGGGATACACCTTGCCTTGGGTGTGACTAATCTCTTATAGATTTGTTAATGGCTTCTTATTGTCTGTAACCTAGCAACCAATCCATGAAGTATCATGAAACACACATGTGTAATGTCTTCTTGTACTATAAATAAAGACGTCCAGTTTGTCTGGGCGGCACAAGTTGCTTGGGCTACCTAGGCTCAGGCTGCCTGTGTCCGTTTCCACTCTATCTTTTTGTCTCATCTTTTCTGCTTCTTCCATAATAGCGCTAAGCCTGGGGGCGGACGCCGACAGATTGGTGCCGAAAAACCCGGGATCCAGACACCGGGACTTCTGGACAACTTGGCTTCTGGACGACCCTGGCGGCCCATCTCATACCTTTCTCGGCTACCTCCAGAGGTAAGTAGATGACTGGGCGGCTTCTCTGCCCCCAGTGGCTTGGCTCTGCTTTTCTCTAGTCTATCACTACTTTTGTTTTCTCTCCTCTATAATTCAGCTTTTAAATAGATTACTA
>NW_006201581.1:1458063-1472805 GCF_000334495.1 Tupaia belangeri chinensis | reverse complement strand
GCCTTTGGAAGTAGAACAAATTGTGATGGTCAGTGTTGATCTATGTGGGGACATGTGCTGAGCAAACACCACATGCTCTTTTGGGGTTTGGCAGAACCTTGTAACCTGTCTTTCCCTGACCTTGGTGCAGACAGAGCAAGGTTGGAAATTACTAGGGGCGTTCCAACAGACACATCTGATGGACTTCAAGAAACATCTTGACCCCAAATAGTAAAATCCAATCCCTGCTCTGCATCTGAAAGGTTCTTTAGCCTACTCTGGGTGTGGTGGCTCACTCCTTATGGAGAAGTTCTTTAGCTCCTTCCCCACACCTAACAGCTAGTTCTCTGCATTAGAAAGGAAGATGAGATTTACTCTAGATGGGATTACTGCCAAGGGATACACCTTGCCTTGGGTGTGACTAATCTCTTATAGATTTGTTAATGGCTTCTTATTGTCTGTAACCTAGCAACCAATCCATGAAGTATCATGAAACACACATGTGTAATGTCTTCTTGTACTATAAATAAAGACATCCAGTTTGACTGGGCGGCACAAGTTGCTTGGGCTACCTAGGCTCAGGCTGCCTGTGTCCATTTCTACTCTATCCCTTTGTCTCGTTCTTTCCAATTCCCTGGTCCTGGCAAGATGGAGGGCTTTCTCTTTCTCGTCCTCTTTCTCTTCCTCACCAGCAGCTCTCTGATCATGATTCAGCCAGACCCAAGCCCTGGGGTAGACGCCGACAGGCCTGCTTAATCTTTGCTAATTTCATCCTTTCTTTCTTTTCTTCTGTCAGTTTCTATTAATTGATTTTTGAATGTTGTTTGTGTTCAGAACTTCCTGTGGTGTTTATTTATTTGTTTGTTTTGTTTTTTATATTTCTGGTCATTTCGTAATGCGTACTATTATTACGAATGTTATACTGTTAGGAGGTGGATTGTTTGCAGGGGTACTTTTTCATAACTCATAAGGTTTTACTTCTTTCTAGCACAAATCAAAAGTCACCTTAGGACCCCAGGGGTTTTAGTAAATCTCCATACTTCTCTCTCTAGAAAGCCCATTCCTCAATGTGAATTTTCCCTGATAATTCTAGTTGCCTTGGCCTCCCTAAAAGTTGATATCTGATTCTTAAATTCAGGAAATGATGCTGTTCTCTTGGGGATTTCTCTTCACAGTGTCGCAGCCATTTCCCTTCTCTCAGATATCAGACTTGTCCCGCCAGCAGTTTCATGCATAAAAACATTGGGTTTGTATACTTTTCAGGATTTCTAAATATTTACCATGGTAAAGAATTATGGTAGATATTAATTATTCATGGCAGTGGTAAAAGTCTCAGAGATTTGTTTTCTGTATAGAAGCCAAGTGGGTGAATTCCTTATTCTTCATATCTACTAAGTAAATCAAGGTCCATTTATTTATTTATTTATTTATTTTGGAGAGGTTTTTGCTATACAACATGTGCGCTCGCCAGACAGACAGAGACATAGAGACAGAAAGCGAGAAATCACCCCCCAGGGGGAATGGCCACGCCACAATCCCTTCTCCTTCTCCTCCATTCTCCTCTTGGGATCCTGGGCACGCACGCACACGTGCCCGGTGTGAGTTTAAGCCACCGGGTCCAGGACTCAAACTGCGGTCGACTACGTGGGAGTCCAGCAACATAGCCATTACGCTAACTGCTGGTCCCTCAAGGTCCATTTTACTGATGATTAATCTCTCTATACTTTTGTCTTAAAATCAGAGTGTAATTTATATCTATGGATTCAAGGTTCATTTTATTTCAAAAATTTTCAAAAGGTACTGTTTCATTATAAGAGTTCATTTGTAGTCTTCAAAATATCAAGTAAGCAGATGTTGTCTTTACTATTATGCTTCAATATTTACCAACATCTTTTAATTTTTTTTAAATTTTCTTTCATGAGAGGGAGACAAAGAGAGATGGGCACCACGACAGGACCACTCATCATTCTCCTCCACCTAAGCCCAGCCAGTCAGGATTCTGGGCAGCCACACCCATATCTGGCATGCACAGGAAAACTCTTGGGCACAGACCTGGGACTTTCCAACATGCGTGGAGGACCACACAACATCACTTCACCACTGTGCCACTGCAGTTGGCCTCAATGTCTTAAGAACTTTCATGCCTTTGTCATTTCATTTCATTTTGTGTGGTTTCTTCTTGCTACTCACTAATTTCCTAGATGTACTTTCTAGTGTTATGGTTTCTATGACTTTGTTTGTTTGTTTGTTTTGTCATAAGGCATATGTGCTTGCTGGATAATGACAGAAAGAGAAGGTAAGAAATTACTTCCCAAGGGGATAGCCATGCTACAATCTCCTTTCCTCCATTCTTCTCCCAGGATATTGGGCATGCACGCAGACATGTTTGGCATGATTTTCAGGTCTCCAGATCTGGGACTTAGACCACGGTCAGTCATGTGGGAGTCCAGCACCTTAATCACTACGTCACCTGCTGGCACAACTTTCTTATGAATTCCTAATTCATTTTAATTTCTACTCTGAGATAATTTAACTTGCTTTATTTGTCTCAATTCATTCTCTAATTACTTTGCTAATTATACCTGTGATGTAAGGTCAGCAATGGGATTTTGGGGTCATATTTGGGAAGCAGAACAAGGGCACAAATTCTCTAGTAGTTTTTGACTCATGTTTCTCTTAGAATAGATCAAGGTATTAGTTAAGAGATATTCTGGAGAGAGGCAGGGTGGTGCTGCAGTTTGCATTTTCTTTTATTTATATTTACGTTTTTGGACACTATCAAAGTATTTTTCTTTTTTTTTTGTCCTAAACCCTGGACAATTGTCTCACCTCCCAATAGCAGTCATCTTGTGAAAGTAACCCAAACTCAGATTGATATTCCTGAGGCTACAGAATCTAAATATTATCGACACTTAGGTGATACCTTTTCTCTTTTTTCACTCTTCCTCTCCAGTCTACAGATTTTCTTTCCCTTGGAGCTCAGAGTACATCAAGTAAATAGGATATATCAACTTGAACTTTTCTAAACTCCGAATTCCTTCCACTTTGTGGTTAGCTCTGAGTTACTCTATAGTAGCTTTCCTACTTTTACCATCATCCCACTATCACATACGATCATATGTTAAGATAAACTTGTTTGAGGTACCCTTCCAGTATAGTGGCAATGACATTTAGCAAGGCGATCAATTCTGAGTATGGGTCAATGACATATGTGATGACATTCTGATCCTCCTTGTCTTAGCTGAAGTATCATGGTATTCGAGAGGCTTGACTTAGTTTACATTTTGGGTTTATAGATTTTCTGAAGATCTTTATCTTTTCTATTTTTCTTAGTTTCTTTTGGTTCCCACTGAGTTTTGATGGAGGAATTAGAGGTAGACTTTCCTTTTTAGGGGAGATTTTTGTGATAGGGTGAATGTGCTCACCAAAGAGACAGAGAGAGACAGAGACACAGAAAGTGAGAAATTATCACCCATGGGGATGACCAAGCAGCAATTTCTTCTTCTCCATTCTCCTCTCAGGATTTTGGGCACACACACATATGTGCCTGGAATGAGTTTCAATTTATGGTCTGGGGCTTAAACCACTGTCAACCACATGGGAGTTAGTGATTTAACCACTATGCCACCTGCTGACCAGGAGGTGGAATATTTTTACTCATTTCTTATAGTATCTATAGTTTTGAATAGTCATTTTAAAATTGAATAATAAATTTCAATATTTATTAAAATTCGCTACCTCTTTTTTCTTATGAATATCTGAAAACTACTTGACATACTCCAAACAATAGCAAATTAAGAAGTCATTTAGTGATGTTCCTATTTCTGTAATTCTTTCAGTCAGTTTCCACTTCCTACTCTAACTGCATGAAATGAAATAAATCACTGACTATATAATTTGTTCTTGAGGTTTTCAATTTGCTTAAAAAGAAAAAGTTTTAGGCTTTGGCAAAGCAAACATACATTTTGCTCAGTAATATTTTTCCTTAATTTTAAGGTTACTCTATCTTGGCTCCATATCTTAAATGAGAGTTATTTCAGGTCTAACAAATAGAAGCCTTTTTTACATTTGTGTTAGTATGTGTATGTATGCTTTTGTTGTTATTTTTTTCTTGTATGTTTCTTTGTTTGTGTTTTCTAAAAGTGTAGTTGTTTAAGCTGGGCTGCCACAACAAATGATCCTAGACAAGGCAGTTTGTGGTTTGTATTTATTTATTTTTCAAAATTCATCTTCTTCATTTATTTATTTTTATTAGTTAGTTTTAATTTATTTAATTACATTTATTCACTATACATGAATATAGTATACAACATGAGATTTTTCCATCCAGAATACATTGCCACACATATATATATACACACATATATATATTTCTCTTTTTTTCCAGTTTGATTTCCTACTTTTCACCCTCTGTCATTTCCCACCCTCCTCTCACACTGTTTCTGGTATGTACAGTTGTTTTACATGCCTTTGTTTCACATTTTATTGATTCGCTAAAAATCTTAATTAATTTAAAAACTTTCAATAGCAAGCACAGCTGATATATTCCTATCTATTTCACATGTTTGACTTTAGGCATAAACCTCAGTGAGTAAAGTGAACATACTATGAAGTCACACCTATTTGGAGCTAGATAGCCTTTTGCAGTCATTTAAAAAGTAGATTTAATGCATATTTTTACTTCAAGAAAAACTGTTTTAGTTTTAATAGATCCAAATAAAAAAATTTTAAGAGAAATTTGCTTAAGACCTAAAGCCAGGAAAAAGTTTAGGATTCAGTTCAAATAGTAGGTAGATGAACCTATCAACAGTTCAAGGGAAGACAAAAAATTCTTAAATCTGGAAATCAAAACATAGAAGAAAATCATGAATGTTTATTCTAAAGTCAAAAAATTCTATTTTACCAGTTCTGTCTCATGTAATTAATCTCTCTTCTATTGATTTTCAGTGTTACTCTGGTCTCATAGTTCCATTTACATTCTGGAAGTCAACATTCAACACATTCAACTCTGGACTTGTCCCTATCTAACGATTTTTTCTTGGTCAGAGGTTCTATCTTCTACATCTCAGATTGTCTTCTGCATCATCTAATCTGCTTTTGATACTTGCAAGAGAGGTTTTTATTTCCTGTATTACAGCCTTCATCTCTAACAATTTCATTTGGTTCTTTTTTCTTTTTTATGATGTGTATTTCCTCTTTCTTTTTTTTTTTTTTTTTGGAGAGGTTTTTGCTATAGGGTGCGTGTGCTCTCCAGAAAGACAGAGAGAGACAGAGAGACAGAAAGTGAGAAATCACCCCTCATGGGGGGATGGCCACGCTGCAATCCCTCCTCTTCCATTGTCCTCTTTGGATCTTGGGCATACACACACACACCCTCGGCGTGAGTTTAAGCCACCAAGTTCGGGACTGGAACCACAGTCGACTACATGGGAGTCCAGCGACATAGCCATTACGCTAACTGCTGGTCCCTGTATTTCCTCTTTCAAATAGTGCAAGAACTTCCTCACCTCCTGGAACTTATCTTTTTTCTCCTTAATCTTCTGGATTTTATTGTCTCTATTCTCCTACATCTCTGTTAGTTTTGTCACTGTGAATATTTTAAATTCTTTATCTGACATTTCCACGAGTTTCCTTGTATTATCTGTGAAAGATGAGGAATTATTCTTTTCCCTTGGTTTCTCATATTTCTTATGCCTTGTGCAGTGGTTTCTTGTCGTCTGATAGATTATATGTTTTTTTTCCTAGTTTTAGGAGTTAAATATGAGCATGCAGGAGGAGGTGTCCTACAATTTCTAAACAGTACTATTTTTCCCCTTTTGTGCCACAGATTCAATGGAAATTGAGAATTAATCTGAACCTAAGTGTATTTGGATGTTTGGCTACTGTGCACCTACACATGTCAAGAAACTTAGGGTGTGGAGGCTGAGCAGAAAAGTGAGAAAGGTAAAAAGAACAGGAAAATGAAAAGAAAACAATGGGAAAAAATAGAGAAAAAGATAAAAACAATAAAAAAAGAGAACAAAAAGATTTGTAAGCAAAAAATGAAAACTGCACAGCATGCTAGTGTGCTGCACAAAACGGGCTGCTCAGAACTCGGATATAGATGGCTGGTGATTGGCTTGTCCTCTGGGGGCAGGGGAACAGGTAAGAATTAGCAAGATAAAAGATTGACAAAGAGCTAAGAATTTAAAAAATTAAAAAACAAAAAAAAGAACAATAGAGAGAAAGAGACAGAGAGAATAAATAGGGTGCCCTAACGTGGTTAGATCCGGAGGGCAGGAGGGTGAAGGCTGGGCAGAAGGTCTTCAGTGGTCCTAATCCCTGAAATGGACCACTCAGAACTCTGACGGAGATAGCTGGTGATTGGCTTGTCCTGGCTTCCGGCTAGATCTAGGGGGCAGGAAAGTGAAGTCTGGGCAACAGGGATGGAGGCTGGAAGTCTGAAGCCAAGATGATCACTGGTATTGTCAGGATCTGGTAAGGACCCTCTTCTGGGTGGCAGACTGCTTTTCTATGGGTCCTAATGTGGTAGGGAGAAAAAAGTAGGAAAGTTTTCTGGGCTCCGTTTTATAACAACATTAGTATCATTCTTGAGGACTCCACTCACATAACCTAATCATCTTCCAAATACTTCATCTCCCTAAAACCATCAGGCTGAGGGTAGGATTCCAACATCTGCATGAGATGAAGGCTGGCAAAGATGAAGTTCATTCTCAGGAAGAGAAAATTAAAAAATTATTTTAGGAAAACTTCCCTAAATTGTAGCATAAGAAATTACCATGAGTCGCTCACGTTAAACATTATTAGGGGGACTATGGGACTGTCAAGGGCCTCTCTCTCTCTCTCAAAAAAGAAATAAGCTTCTGGGGACCAGCAGTTGGCATAATGGCTTGGTCGCTGGACTTCCATGTAGTCGAATGTGATTTGAGTCCCAGACCCAGTGGCTTAAACTCATGCCGGCTGCATGTGTGCGTGCCCAAAACACCCTGAGAAGAATGGAGAAGGGATTGTGGCATGGCCATCCCCCCAGGGTGTGATTTCTCACTTTCTGTCTCTGTCTTTCTGGAGAGCACATGTGCCCTATAGCTAAAACCTTTAAAAATAAATAAATAAATAAATAAATTAATTAATTAATTAATAAACAAACTTCTAAAAAAGGTGAGAACATTTGACCAGCAGCTGATGTAGAGGTTAAGATGCTAGATCTCACACTGCCTACTGTGTGGTTTGAGTCCGGACCTGGTGACTTGAGAATCAACCAGGTGTGGGGACCAGTGGGTGGCATGGTGGTCAAGGTGCTGGACACTCCAACATGGTCAACCAGGTTTCAAGTCCTGAATCTGGTGGCTTGCTTTCTCACTTCCTCTCTCTCTCACTCTCACCCTCTGTCTCTCTCTGGTCAAATTAAAAACTAAATGAATGAAATAAAATAAATAATTATAAAAAATAGAAAGAATCAACCAGATGTGTGTGTGTGTGTGTGTGTGTGTGTGTGTGTGTGTGTGTGTATGTGTGTGTGTGTGTGTGCAAGCCTGGGATCTCAAGAAGGGAATAGGAGAGAACAGATTGCACATGGCCATCCCCCCTATGGAATGGTTTCTCACTTTCTCTCTCTCCTCTCTATCTCTCTCTGTCTCACTCTAATGAGCACATGTGCCCTATAACAAAAAAGAGAGAACATAAAATTAGAATTATAAATATAAGATAAAGGAGATTTATATTTAACAAATGTGATAAAATATCAAACTCATATTCTTGACAATTTCCTTACCTGAATGTTATTTACTGTAGTTTAAGTATATAATTTTTCAGTTGTGTTTCTATTTAGCAATTGCGTAAAATTGAAGTACAATTGCTCTACAATTGAAATTTTTTCCTGAGTATTAGAAACCCCTTAGGCAATGGCTTTATTTTATTCACTTCAGAATTTTTACAAAATAAAGAGAATTCCCATCTGCTGTATGGATTCTCAATGGTTATATGAAAACATGGCACAGCATAATGGTTAAAAGTAAGGATTCAGGAGCCAAAGCATCTGGGTTCTTGAGTTTGTACCATTTCTGGCTATAAGAAGTTAAGCCAGTAATTTATTTCTCTAATTGTTCTCCTGTTAGGATCAGAAGAGTTAATACAGAAAGCACTAATCAGATGTCTTAAAATATAATAAGGCTCAAGTATTGTCAGTAGTTGTCATTATTATTATTAATTTTTATAAGAATCCTTTCTGGACAAAAGAAAGTGAGGTAGCTAATATTGTAATTCTTGAGAACAAAAAAGAATCACTGCTAAGGGGTATTAACTGACATGAATTAGTGAAGAATTTTCCTTTCTCCCTCTCTGTGCATTTTTTTAGTTGTTGGTCCCCCCTCCCCGCCCCCTTTTCCCAAGAGGTTTTCATGCTACATGGTGGCTTTGGTGAACTGTTCAAAGTTCATAACACAGGAAATGGATTTGAACCATACAGCTCCTGGTTTCTTCCTTTTTAAAAATACATCACATTTATGGCTAGGGTTGATATGAGGGCTTCTGTCCACTGACACATGATATTATAGCCACAGTTCTCTTATTAAAACTTGAGAGAAAATGGTGATTACCGGTGTTTGTGGCCAAATATTATTCATGCCTCCCCCACTGAACTTGTTTCTGTGCCAGGAAATTATAGACGGTATGATTTGAATTGGGATAAGAGATTAAACACTAGGAGCCATTCTTCAGCAAGGACTAATGCTATAAAAAAAAAAAGTATTGGAAATCATCCCTTTAACCAAGTCAGCAAAATTAGCTTTGCCATGAGGATTCTGTGTTTTGTGACCCTGAGATGTAAACTCTGTGCCAAAAAAGCATTATCCGGAGACTACATTACCCAGAGACTGTCTAGATGCTGATCCTTCTTTCATGAGAGACTTTTAGTACTAACTTAGTCATCTCACCTGAAACCTTTCATTTTCGGTCTTTAAACATTCTAAATGCTTGTCCCAGAAGATGGAAGGAATTCTCTTGATATTATGAGAAATATAGTGTGTCATTTCAGTTCTTCCAGCTCAAATGCTTAGATGTTTTTACTCTCATTAAAAAAAAAAAAAAATCCATTGAAACATGCATATGGTGACTAGATTTCATTGCTGCACCTCCAGTTCCAGAGATACGGTTCTTTCTTCATCAATCCACTCTGCTGACTTGTGTTTTGTTATCATCTATCAGAACAATATTGTCATCTTTTTCAAGTTCAAAGTCCTTTAATACACAAAATACAGAGAATTTTTACTCATGCAGCTTCAAGTATGAGTGAAGGGATAAGACCATTAGCTGCTCTTATTGTAGTATCTCTTCTAAAGCAACAGGCAGGGCATCAAGACAGCCACGCGCTCTGGCACAGAAGTAAGAGGGCAGATGCTGAGGAAGGGCACAATAAGTTTTCAGCCTGTGTGGTCATCCTCACATCATAAAGTAGCTGTTGTAACCTCCTTTGGGTGAAGGGTATTTTTTTATACAACCATTAGGAAATTTTGTTTATGAAGCTACCTACTTATTTAGTTTTATCTTACCTCCTTTTATTAGGAGTATAGCACAAAGAACTTCTGATTGATTTTTTTAAAGTAGTTATTTATTGTAGCCAGCAAAGTGGTGTGGTGGTTAAGGCACTGAACTCCTTACATGGTTGAACACTGTTCAAGTCCCAGACCCGGTGGCCTGAAAATCATGCCAAGTACACGTGTGTGTGTGTGTGCCCAAAGTCCCAAGAGGAGAATGAAGGAGAAGGGATGATGGTGTGGCCATGACCCCTTGGGCATGGCTAGTTGATTTCTCACTTTCTGTCTGTCTCTTTCCAGCAAGTACATATGCCCTATGGCAAAAATCTCTTAATTAAAAAAAAAGTGGTTATTGGGAACCAGCAGTTAGTGTAATGGCTATGTCGCTGGACTCCCACGTAGTCGACCGTGGTTCACGTCCTGGACCCGGTGGCTTAAAACTCACGCTGGGTGCGTGTGCGTGCCCAAGATCCCGAGAGGAGAATGGAGGAGAAGGGATTGCGGCGTGACCATCCCCCCTGGGGGGTGATTTCTCGCTTTCTGTCTCTATGTCTTTCTCTGTCTGTCTGGCAAGCACACGCGCCCTATAGTGAAAAACTTCTCCAAAAAAAGAAAAAAAAGGGGTTATTTTTTATTTTATTGTTGTTTTAGTCAGTTTTCATTCTAAGATTTTTCCAAGAGTTCAGTGACTATTTTCCTTTATATTTAAGTCTTGCCACCATTATTATTTTTTTTTAATTATTTTCTTTTTAGGTCTCTTATACCAATGACCATTTGTAATAACTCGCTGGTTGGTTTAACTGAGGATGGTCAAATTCTGCTTGACTTTGTGCTTGAGTTCAGATTCCCAGTGGAGGGTTTTCAAAATGTGCCCCAATATTGAGCAGGATGGATTTAGTAAGATTCTCATTATTCATCCTTTATATGATGAACTTTATATCTGTATGCAAAACTGTTCTTCCAGATTTTTTGTGAACATGCTACATGGAGTGGATATATAAGGATATTCCTCCCCTGCCAGTCCCTGCTTATTATACACCAAAGTCTTATAACAGACCACTCCTGGTGGGTGTTGAAATTAACATTCCTTATAAAGCATCCTCTTCTGACATACTATAACTTGGAGGGTTACCTTCATATCTGGGAGACTGTCAGTGACAGAATTCACTCAAGACAGTTTTTCCTATGTGCTCTTCTTCATTTTGAGGGCTACAAAAAATATTAGACTGATTGGGTTCTGTTAGTCTGCTGTTTGTTTGGCTTTAGCAGTGAGATCACATGCTGAGTATTTGTGTTTCCCAGGGCTTCTATTAACAAATTACCAACAAACTAGATAGCTTAAAACAGCAGACCTCATAATTGCAGAGACCTAAAGTCTGAAATCCATGTGTGGAGGATATTATCCCTTCTAAAAGCTCCAGAAACAAAACCCTAATCCTTCTTTGCTTTTTCCAGGCCCTTCGGGCTCCAGGCATTGCTTGCTTTAGAGCAGCGTCATTTCAGTATTGACCTTTGTCTTCCAGAGCCTTTCTTCTCGGAGTCTCTTCTCTTATTCTGTCTCTTACCTGTAATTGGATTTAGAGCTCATCTCAATCTAGCATGATCGCAACCTGAGTTTCTTACCTTAATTACAAACATTCTTATTTAAAATATGGTTATGTTCTGAGATTCCAGGTAAACATGGCCTATTTGTAGGGGGAAGTGGACACAGTTCAACCCACTACACCTAGCAACTCTCAAGTCTGTCCCTAGGGAAGATTTTAAAAAGAAAGAGAAATTTTTTGCTTTCTGAATTTGAATTTGTTCCTCCTACCCTTACTTCATTTAAAACACCTGACCTTTGCTGAGACAGCTCAAAAAGGAAAGGTAGCCACAGTTGGCAACTGGCAAACCTTTGCCAGTCATCTAATAGGAAACGCAGGGTTATTATGGAAAAACAGGAAGTGCCAATGATTCGATTAGCCAGAGACTTACATGACAGGCCTTTGTCCATCTTCTCCGACCAGAGGAAATTTGATTCTCCACTTAGTTATTTAAAGTCATATGCCCACTGCAGCCTGACCCAATTAGTATGTGCTGGCCATGTGCACATGTGTATAGGATCCTGGCTTATAAGAGGCCTGGAAGAAGGGAGATGTGGCATGCCAGAGCCCTATAGAGGGTTCTCTCTCTTCGTGAACTCACTGTATTACAATTTTTAAAGAATAATAAAAAGAACTTTGTTTCTTCTTACACAATCTGTGAGATTTTTTTTTTTTTTTTGGCTGTATTTCTGATTTTTAACGTTGCTCTAGAATAAAAAAAAATTCAGGTCAATATATCTGTTACCAACAAATACTGATATTTTATACAAAACTTATTCTGTACATTAAATTCGACTTTTAAGTTTTGAACTTTTTGTTAAAAGGGAAGCTGTTGGGACAAAAATTAATTTTATTATGAAGATGCTATTCAAAGTATGTTTTAAAGTTAAGAATGTTAAAAGATATAAGCACTACAGATAAGTGTGTTGAAAACATTTTGAGTGCTTTTCAACGAATGCATTTGATTCTCTAATAGTTTCTAGAACAAGATGATATGGAGTATGTATATAGTGAGAAGGCCACCACTGATTTTAAGGTTTCTATTCACTTTTAAAAATTTAGGTTCTGGACCAGCAGGTGGTGTAATGGCTATGTCGCTTGACTCCCATGTAGTCGACCACGGTTGAGTCCTGGACACAATGGCTCAAACTCACGCCGGACACGTGTGTGTGCAAGCCCAAGATCCCCAAGAGGAGAATGGAGGAGAAGGGATTGCGATGTGGCAATCCCCAAACCATCCTTTCTGTCTCTCTGTCTCTGTCTTTCTGGTGCGCGCACACACCCTATAACAAGAAAAAAAAAAAAAGTTTAGGTTCATATAATAGGTGTTATTTGTTACACTTTTTTCCAGGTGTAAGTCCTATGTGCTGTAAACCACCTTTATATGTTATACCTTTAAGGAATATCAAGTATTCTATCTTCACATATACTCATTCTTTAAGGATGAGTTTCCTTAGTAATGTTTCTTCCCCTGTACAGTGAAGACAAGTTATGTCAAAAAATAATATATATATATATATATACACACCTATATATATATGCCTTACCATCTAAATAATCAAAGCTTATTTTTTTAAAAAATGATTGTTTTCTTTTCTATAGTTTTATGTATTTTTTTTCTCAAACTAACAAAAATTATTATAAAACCTCAATCTGAAGAAGTGCATACACCACTATTCTTTCTTACAAAGCATCCTCCTTTGACATACTCACTATAGCTTGGATGGTTATCTTCATATCTGGGAGACTGTCAGTAAAAGAATTCAGTCAGGACAGTTCTTTCTATGTACTGTTCTTCATCTTGAGGGCTACAGAAAATATTAGACTAGCTTGAGTACTGTTAGTCTGCTGTTAGAAGTTAAGACCACATGCTGAGCATTATTTACTCACAGAGATTTTTCAGAGTTCTTTTTTTATTTCTCTCATTATGTCATTAATTGCTAATATGGGTGATCTGATGACTCTAGCTCTCTCAGGTATCAGTGAGGTCAGTTCTAAAGTAACTCTTACAAGCAATCCAGCATTGAATGGACCATGCCTTGGGAAACAGGGACCTGCCAAGTAACAAGTCACCCAGCAAATCAACTCACTCTGACACTCGCAAGTGTTCACAAGGGCCAAAATTCTTCTGTTGTAATAAGACTATTTGCAGATACATGGTAAGGATGCCAGTATTTTGACATTTCTGAATGTCTTCATACATCTGTAAGAAGTCTGGATTTTAGAACTTAAGTTCTCTCATTTCAGAATTTGAGACAATTTTACCTCTCAACTGTCAGAGAAAAGAACCTTGAAAATGGTAGCAGTGTAATTCTATGTTGACTTACGTAAAGCCAGAATGACCTATTCTTTTATCAAGAGATTTCCTTGCTGCATCTGGCTCATGTTTCTGGAAAGATCAGTCAATGTAGAATAACCAATATTCTCTCTCCTTTATTTTTTTTCTGGAGAGGTTTTTTGCCATAGGGCATGTACACTCACCAGAAAGAGAGAGACAGAGACACAAAAAGCGAGAAATTACCCCCCAGGGGGATGGCCACACCACAATACCTTCTCCTCCATTCTCTTGTTGGGATCTTGGGCACACATGCACATGTGCCCGGCGTGAGTTTAAGCCACCAGTCTGGAACTCAAACCACAGTCAACTACATGGGAGTCTAGTGACATGGTCATTACACTAACTGCTGGTTCCCTCCTAGCCATATTCTTTCTTTCTAGGTTATGCAGTATGCTTAGGCACATGATCCCATCTTTTAAAAATGATGTTTTAAACTTCATTTATTTTACCTACTCTGTGATGGAGCCAATCAATATAGGGACATAAATACTAGTATAGCTTGGAATTTTGGCGGATTCCCAGATAGGGGCTCTGGGAAATGGAAGGACAGGTGTCCTAAGGGGGACACTTATAGAGAGAGATTACATTTAACAGACAATTTATCAAGTAATATAATTTAGGAAAAAAACATCTGGTAGTATTGAAATCTGTATATGGAATAAATCTGGGGACATTTTTCTCACGTATTTGATGTGGTGCCCAGAACTATATGATGTGCAGAGTAATTGCATATTTTTAAATGGGAACACATTAGTAAAACCTCATGGAAATCAAAATTAATCCAGATGAAAAATAACAACTAACTCTGTTTTCAAAACTAAATGATAACTTCACAAAGCAATGGTATAAGCAAAATTTACAATGCTTTCAACTGGCAGTATTTGAAAGATCATTTCAAATTTTGTACACAAATTGAGAATTTGTTCATATGTTATATGGAATTAACTAAAACCTATACAATTCACATTTGCATACACACTCCTTCAGAATATATAATTCTGGATGTAGTGAAAATTGACTATTTTCCTTTTGTTAAATGCAGGGCATAGATTTCTGGAGGTGATCCAAAGACATTACTGCTTAACTAAGGATATTCGATGACAGAGAATAGTTAAAATGACTACAGGGCTTTTAAAGTCTTATTTCAACTTTATTTTTAGGTAAAGAAGGTTAAATATTTTTTTTTCTTTTTTTGGAGAGGTTTTTGCTATAGGGTGCATGCGTTCACCAGAAAAACAGAAAGGGACAGAGAAACAGAAAGCAAGAAATTCCCCCCACCGGGGGGGGGGGGGGGGGCCCCCCGCACCCCCCT
>NW_006201581.1:1409552-1457602 GCF_000334495.1 Tupaia belangeri chinensis | reverse complement strand
GGGGGGGGATGGCCACACCGCAATCCCTTCTCCTCCATTCTCCTCTCGGGATCTTGGGCATGCACGCACACGTGCCCGGCGTGAGTTTAAGCCACCGGGTCTGGGACTTAACTGTGGTCGACTACATGGGAGTCCAGCGACATAGCCATTATGCTAACTGCTGGTCCCAAGGTCCTTTTTAATCCAACCACAAATTTTCCTTCCTATTCAAATCTCCAACCAATAAGCCCATCATGTACTGCACATTTGGCACACACAAACACAATCGCCTCTTAAACCATTGTGTTTTTCTATTTCTTCCTGCCTTTCATTTATCTATCCATGCAATTATCTACTTGTAAGGTAAAAGGGGTTTTGAGAAAATATAAAAGGTATCTGGGAGTCTTACCCTCATAAAGCTGGCATTACAGAAAGAAAAGTTGTCAATAAATAACCCATGATTCAATTACTTGGTTTTGAGGAGTGCCTTTCCATACACTGTTACCTAGCCTCTAATCTCCTTTCCATGTTTGATGAACTCTCCGCATCTTTAATCTCATCTTGGGTAGCGTCTCCACCATTAAACTTTCCTGTAATTTCTAAGACAAATAAATTTCTCCCGATTCTGGAATGTTTATATCTATTATGCAAATTTGTGGTATGAAGTATATTGTATCTGAACATTATTTCCCTGTGTAATTATAACTTTTTCAAGTTTAAAGTTTTTTTTTTTTCATAATAGAGAGAGGAAGAGAGAGACACACACACACCACACGCACACGCACAAGCACCCCAGACAGAGACCATGCATACATACACACCTGGCATGTTTTTAAGCTATGGAGGCCAAGTTTCAAATCACAGTTAGCCATTTGGGATCTGACTTTCAATGAACTGCACTTAACCACTGTGTATTGGACTGACTCTCTTCTGAATGATTTCTTTTATTTTATCTTAGGTTTTTGTCATAGGATGCATATGCTATGGTACATGTAGAGAGAGAGAGAGAGAGAGAGAGAGAGAGATGGAGAGAAGAAATGTGAGAAATCACCCCCCTCCTGGTGAGGGACTACCACACCACAATCCCTTCTGCATTCTCCTCTCTGGAGTTTGGGAACGCATGCACAGGCATCGTGTTTTTTTCACCCATCATGTCTAGGACTAGAACTACGTAGTTGGCCAGGTAGGATCCAGATCCTTAACAATCATGCCACCTGCTGGTCCTCTTCTGGACATTTTGTATCACAAGAAAATACAATATGTGACTTAGGTATCTGGCTTCTTTCACTTGGCATAATGTTTTCAAGATTCATTCACATTATACTATGTACTAGTAGTTCTTCTCTTTTATTAACAAATAGTGTTTCATTATGTGAATATACAATATTTTATTCATTTATCATATAATTGCATTTTAATTATTTTCACTTTTTGTCTATTATGAATGATACTTCTATGAGCATTGATGTACAAGTATTCCTGTGAACAAATAGAACAAGTGTTGTCAGTTCTCTTGGGTATATAACTATGAACAGAATGGCTCATATGGTAACCACATGTTTACATAACTTTCAAATTGTTTTTCAAAGTAACTATCTTTTTATATTCCCAAGAGCAGTGTATGAAAATTCTAGTTCCTCCATAATCTCAACATATTCATTATTATCTATCTTTTTTATTATTAGCTGTCCTGGTATTTAAGTGGCATATCATTGTGGTATTGATTTGTATTTTCTCAAAGGCTAATAATGTTCAGCATTTTTCATGTGTGTGTTGGTCATTTATTTATCTTCTTTAGAGTAATGTTCTTTGTTCACTTTTTCTTAAATTAAGGGGTTTTTATTATTCATTTACAGTTCTTCATATATTATGCAGAGACCTTTATCAGATATATTATTTGAAAATATTGTCTTCCATGCTATAATTTATATTTTTACCTACTTGATGTGTGCCTTGAATATCAAACTTTACATTCAGATGATATCCAGTCTACTGATTTGTGTGTGTGTGTTGTTGCTTGTGTTTTAGATAGTATATCTAATGAAACCATTGTTTAATGCAATGTCATAAATTTACCTCTAATTTACCTCTATTTTTTATTGAGCTTGTCAGTTTTAGTCCTTAAATTTAGCTATTTGAGGGCCAGTTGGTGGTGTGGTGGTTGAAGGTCCACATAGCTGAGTGTTTGGTTCAAGCCCCAGACCCAGCAGCTTTAGGTACATACCAGGCACATGTGTACCTGACCAAAATCCTTAGAGGAGAATAAAGGAGAAGGGACTGTGGCAAGCCATCCCCCCAGAGGATGAAAGTGATTTCTTACTTTCTCTCTCCTTTGTCTCTCTCCAGTAGGCATGGGGTACATGGGCCCTATAGCAAACTAAAGAAAAAAAATTGGTCTTTGAAAAGGGTAGTTTTTAGTTAATTCTTATATATATGGGATGGAATATGGGTGCAGTTTCCTTCTTTTGCATATGGATGTCTAGCTGTACTACCACTATTTGTTGAAAAAAGTATTCTTTTTCAATTGAATTGTCCTGGCAATCTTGCCACAAATCAAGTGTCCTAAAATGAATGTATTTCTGGATTTTTTTTTCTGATATTGCATTGCATTTATTTCTGGACTTACGGATGGGCTTATTTCTTGACATGCAGTTCTATGACATTGATCTATATTAAAAATCTATCCCATATCGGTACCAAGCCATCTTCCTTATCACTACCTTGTAGTGTGTTTTGAAATGGGATGTATGAATTCCCCAATATTGTTCCTTTTCTATTCTTTAGAGGTTTTCTTTTAGGGTGTGTGTGTTTGGGGTGGGGGGAGGAGACAGAGACAAAGACAGTGAGAAGGAAAATGAGAAATGACCCCCTGGGAAGATGGCCACACCATAATCTCTTCTCCATTCTCCTCCCAGGATCTTGGGTACATACGTACATGTGCCTGGCATGATTTTCACATCACCAGATCTGGGACTCAAACCACATATTTTTACCTACTTGATGTGTGCCTTGAATATCAAACTTTACATTCAGATGATATCCAGTCTACTGATTTGTGTGTGTGTGTTGTTGCTTGTGTTTTAGATAGTATATCTAATGAAACCATTGTTTAATGCAATGTCATAAATTTACCTCTAATTTACCTCTATTTTTTATTGAGCTTGTCAGTTTTAGTCCTTAAATTTAGCTATTTGAGGGCCAGTTGGTGGTGTGGTGGTTGAAGGTCCACATAGCTGAGTGTTTGGTTCAAGCCCCAGACCCAGCAGCTTTAGGTACATACCAGGCACATGTGTACCTGACCAAAATCCTTAGAGGAGAATAAAGGAGAAGGGACTGTGGCAAGCCATCCCCCCAGAGGATGAAAGTGATTTCTTACTTTCTCTCTCCTTTGTCTCTCTCCAGTAGGCATGGGGTACATGGGCCCTATAGCAAACTAAAGAAAAAAAATTGGTCTTTGAAAAGGGTAGTTTTTAGTTAATTCTTATATATATGGGATGGAATATGGGTGCAGTTTCCTTCTTTTGCATATGGATGTCTAGCTGTACTACCACTATTTGTTGAAAAAAGTATTCTTTTTCAATTGAATTGTCCTGGCAATCTTGCCACAAATCAAGTGTCCTAAAATGAATGTATTTCTGGATTTTTTTTTCTGATATTGCATTGCATTTATTTCTGGACTTACGGATGGGCTTATTTCTTGACATGCAGTTCTATGACATTGATCTATATTAAAAATCTATCCCATATCGGTACCAAGCCATCTTCCTTATCACTACCTTGTAGTGTGTTTTGAAATGGGATGTATGAATTCCCCAATATTGTTCCTTTTCTATTCTTTAGAGGTTTTCTTTTAGGGTGTGTGTGTTTGGGGTGGGGGAAGGAGACAGAGACAAAGACAGTGAGAAGGAAAATGAGAAATGACCCCCTGGGAAGATGGCCACACCATAATCTCTTCTCCATTCTCCTCCCAGGATCTTGGGTACATACGTACATGTGCCTGGCATGATTTTCACATCACCAGATCTGGGACTCAAACCACAGTCAGCCATGTGTGAGTCCAGCAACATAATTGTCAAGCCATCTGCTGGCCCAAACTTTGTTCTTTTCAATATTATTTTGACTCCTCTGCATCCCTTGAAATTTTATGAGGGACCAGTAGTTAGCATAATAGATATGTTGCTGGACTCCCACGTAGTCAACTGCAATTCGCGTCCCGGACCCGGTGGCTTTAAACTCATGCCGGGCACGTGTGCGTGCCTGCCCAAGATCCCGAGAGAAGAATGGAGAAGGGATTGTGGCGTGACCATCCCCCCTGGGGGGGATTTCTCGCTTTCTATCTCTCTGTCTCTCTCTGTCTGTCTGGCGAGCACATGCGCCCTATAGCAAAAACCTCTCCAAAAAAGAAATTTTATGTGAATATTAAGAAGTTTTTGCTAATTTTTCCCAAAAAAAGTCATCTGAAACTTTATTATGATTTGTTTGAATCTTATATTGGAGTATCACCATCTTAATCATACTAAGTCCTTTAATACATGAGCACAGATACATACTCAATATAGAATTCTTTATTTCAGCAGTATTTTATAGCATTTCATTTAAGAGTCTTGTACTTCTCTGTTAAATTTAATCATAAATATCTACTTCTTGATGTGCTAAAGAAAGTTATCTTTTAAAGTTATTTTCACATTTCTTGATGCCACTGTATAAAAATGTTATTGTATTGTCTATGTTAATCTTGTGTCCTAAAACCCTTATTGAATTAATTCATTAACACTAATAGTTTTTATAGATTTCATAAGCTTTTTACATGCAAAGATCATTTTATTTGCACATAAGATAGATTCAATTCTTCTTTTCCAATTAGATGTCTTCTATATAGATTGACAAGGCTGCAATCTACAGTACAATGTTGAATAGATAGTGTCTTGTTTCTGATATTAAATGAAAAGCTTTTGGGGATCAGCAGTTAGCGTAATGGCTATGTCACTGGACTCCCATGTAGTCGACTGCGGTTCGCGTCCCAGACCCAGTGGCTTAAAACTCACACTGGGCGCACATGCGTGCATGCCCAAGATCCCGAGAGGAGAATGGAGGAGAAGAGATTGCGGCATGCCCATCCCCCCGAAGGGTGATTTCTCGCTTTCTGTCTCTCTGTCTCTCTCAGTGTGTCTGGCAAGTGCACATGCCCTAGAGCAAAAACCTCTCCAAAAAAAAAGAAAAGCATTTTGTCTTTCACCATTAAGTACTATGTTAGCTGTGAGATTTTTGTAGTTGTTCTTTGTCAATTTGAGGGCATTCCTTTCTAGTCTTTTGTTGTTTTCTTTTATTTTACTTTTAGTATTTTTGTATCACAATTGAGTATTGGATATTCCTATTTTCTTCTGAACTCATTGACATGATCATACATTTTGTTCTTCACCTTATTAATATAAATATTATATTAATTGAATTCCCATCTTTGCATTACCTTTATGTTCCTGAGTCAAATCTCACTTGGTCATAATATGTAATCCTTTTTTTACTTTACTGGATCCATTTGTGGCTATTTCTTTACTTTTTTTCCATTTTACTTGTAACAAACACCAGATTATAGTTTTCATTATTATTATCTTTTTCTTATTTTACTGAATTTACAAAAGAGCTAGAAAGTATTTTCTTTTCATATTTTCCTTTTTTTTTTTTCAGAAGAGCTTGTGAAGAAATAGTTTAATCTGAAGCCAGCAAATGGCATAGCAGTTATGTCGCTGGACTCCCACATGGCCGACCACAGTCTGAGTCCTGGACCAGTGGCTTGAAAATCACATAGGGCTGGAACCAGCAGTTGGCATAATGGCTATGTCACTGGACTCCCATGTAGTCAACCGTGGTTCGAGTCCCAGACCCAGTGGCTTAAGCTCATGCTGGGCACGTGTGTGTGCGTGCCCAAGATCCTCAGAGGAGAATGGAGGAGAAGAGATTGCAGCGTGGCCATCCTCGTAGGGTGTAATTTCTTGCTTTCTGTCTTTCTGTCTCTCTCTGTCTTTCTGGCAAGTGCATGCACCTTATAGCAAAAACCTCTCCAAATTTTTTTTAAAAAAAGAAAATTACATAGGGCATGTGTTTGCATGCCCAAGCCCGGGAGGAGAATGGAGAAGGAATTGCAGCGAGGCTGTTTCTCACTTTCTGTCTCACTGTCTCTCCCCCTCAATGCATGTACCATGAGGCAAAAAAATTCTAAAAGAAAGTTTAATCTTTTCTTTAAATAATTAGTAAAATTCATAATGAATGTATGCCCATCAACACATATTCCTAATCATTGCTTTATTCATTTTTCTGTTCAGTCAGATAAGAGGAAAAGTGTTACAAGTTTTTTAAAAATGGATTTATACTGTCCTTATATTCTATCATTACTTTCATCATTATTTCTCATTATATATTTCCATTAATGTCCAGTGTAATTTCATGTCAGGTTAAAGGACTTCTCTCAGTATATTTTGTAGGTTGTGAGTTTGTAGTGAATATTTCTGTCAGATTTTTCTATATGAGAATATTTTAATTTTTTAAAAGTATCTTTCTGTTGTCTTTCTTTCTTTCCTTTTTAGTTTTTCTGTAATAGAACATGTACACTCAACGAAGAGCTAGAGAGACATAAAGCGGCCCTTCTCCTTCATACTCCTATTGGGATTTTAGGCATGTGTGCACACAATCCAGGCCCGAGTATTAAGGTACCAGGCCTGGATTCTAATGGCAGTCAACTACATGTGAGTCCAATGACATAACCATTATGCCATCTGCTGGCCCAGATATATATCTCTTGATTGACAAGTCATTTTCTGTCATAACTTTGTACATGCCATCTCATTGCCTTCTGGCTTTCATTTGTCTCTAATAATAACTCATTAAAATATTTTATTCAGGTTGTCTGGTACAGGACGAATTTCTTTTCATTTTGTGCTTTCCAAATTCTCTCCTGGTTGCTAGCTTCTGACTGCAAAATTGCCAAACTTCTAAGCTTTCTCATGGACAGTTTCACAAAATGTCTTTTTTCCTTGAGCATGAGCTCTGTTTGTTTGTTTGTATGCTTTATAGATTTTTGCTGCAAATGGGACTATTTTTTTAAGAGGTTTTTGCTATAGGGTGTGTGCGCTTGCCAGACAGACAGAGAGAGACAGAGAGACAGAAAGTGAGAAATCACCCCCCAGGGGGATGGCCACACCACGATCTCTTCTCCTCCATTCTCCTCTCGGGATCTTGGGCATGCATGCACACACGCCCAGCATGAGTTTTAAGCCACCAGGTCTGGGATGTGAACCGCAGTCGACTACGTGGGAGTCCAGCAACATAGCCATTACGCTAACTGCTGGTCCCAATGGAGAAAGACAGCATCTCTCTATGTCCTGGGATCATGTTGCAATCTTTTCTCCTTCATATCTATATACCATTGGGATTTGAGGCGCACATGCTTGACATGTTCTTCAAGTCCTGGGCCTGCACTTTGAACCACAGTTGGCCATGTGGGATCCAGCTCTCTATGCCTAACATTTAGTCACTGTGCTATGGGACTGGTCCACAATCTACTTTTTAAACAATAAAAATGTAATAACATTGGAAGTTATATTCTACCCCAACTCCACAGTTCCTTGGTTTGACTGTTCCTTTTTGTAGTACTTTGTTTAGTGACTTTTCTGAACTAATTGCTAATAAAGTCTTAATACTTTATCATGTTTGAACATTAACATTTCTGTTCATTTGGTAAAATAGTCAATGAATGACTAGAAATATTTTATTAAATGCCTGGAACAAGTAGTTCTGCTAATCTTTACTGAGGAGTTCTGTGTGCATTTCAGAACATATCCCAAACATGCATCTAGGCATTTGACAACTCTGCCTTAGTTTTTGCTTTTTAGAGCCTCAAGGTCATCAAAGGTGAAAAGTATATGCCTTCTCATATGTTTCTTCAGTATAGGCATCATGCCTACAATGGGCATAACCATACACGTGAGTGTATTCTTTTAGATTGCCAACAGTGTGTTAGAATCTTTCATAACACTTACTGAGGTGAAGATCAACAGCTCAGTTTCAGGTGCACCTGTTCTTTAGAAAAAGGGAGGACTTTGGGTCACCCAGGGCCAGTGACAATAGTGCAGAGTATGGTGAGCAACAGGGAGACAGAGCAGAAGAGAGATCACCAATTTTCTACTCCTACACACTTTTGAATGCTCAGAGGCACCTGAATAATATAGTAAGGAACATATAGAACACCAGATGACTAGGAACAATTGGAGAGGTACAAGAAATGAGAAAACAACAAAACAACTCACCCCAAGGGAAAACGTCAATTCCTCATCACCCACACACAACACAGTGGAAGTCACAGAAATGTCAGACAAGAAATTCAGAATATATTTAGTGACTAAACTAAATGAGATGCAAGAGAAAAGAGACAATGGGCTCCAGGAGATGAGGAAATCCTTTCATGATTTGAAAGATGA
This sequence comes from Tupaia belangeri chinensis, assembly GCF_000334495.1. Lineage (NCBI taxonomy): Eukaryota > Metazoa > Chordata > Mammalia > Scandentia > Tupaiidae > Tupaia > Tupaia belangeri. The sequence goes on along the minus strand of NW_006201581.1, from coordinate 1,449,152 downwards.
AATGGACACCATAATAAAAAAAATCAAACAATTACTAGAGGTAATGAATATGATAAAGGAATTTAAAGCCTCCCTTGAAAGTGTTAAAAGTAGATTAGAGCATGCACAAGATCAAATCTTGAATGTAGAAGACAAAACCTCTGAAAAGAGAAAGTATCAAAAAAATTGAGAAAACAACCAAGAAAAGTTAGGATAAGATATGAGAAATATTAGATACCATCAAGTACTCCAACACCCAAATAATTGGTATGCCAGAAGAGAAAGAAAATAATAAGGACATTGATCATTTATTTTATGAAATCCTAGAAGAAACTTTCCAAACCTAGAGAGGCATTCAAGTATCCAGACCCAAAAAATACGTAGGACCCCAAATAGAATCAACACAAGAAAATCCTCTCCAAGGTACAGCATAGCAAGATTGGCCAAAACCACAGACAAAGACAAGATACTAAAATTGGCAAGATAGAAACATCAAGTTACTTACAAAGGTTATCCCATTAGGCTAACATGAGACCTCTTATCAGAAACAATGCAGGCAAGTAAAGAATAGGGAAATATAGTTAAAGTATTAAATGAAAAACAATTTCAACCAAGAATAATATACTCAACAAGATTATCCTTCATATGCGAAAAAGAAGATTAAAAACATTCTCGTATAAACAAAACATGAATTTATCCAACTCCAGACAGCTCTTCAAGAGGTCCTGAAAGGAGTGTTATACCAGGAAAAGTAAAAAAGTCAGATGGACAGTTATAAGAGAATAAAAATAACCGAGAAACTGGCTCACTAAATGATAAGAACAGGTCCAGAAATATTAATAATAACATTGAAACTTAATGTATTAAATTTCCCAATTAAGAGAAACAAACTGGCTGAATGGAGGGAAAAAAAAAATAGCAACTCTATCTGTTGCCTACAAGAAATGCACTTTATGGATAAGAACATACATAGGCTAAAAGTGAAGGCCGAGAAAAAGATATTCCATGCAAATGGAATAAAAAAAGGGCTGGATTTGTGATACTGATTGTAGACAAAATACAGTTCAAGATAAAGAAAAGAGGTAAAGAAGGGCATTATGTAATAGTAAATTGGCTGATTCATCAGGAAGACATAACGCTTATAAATATCTATGCATCCATCTCAGGAGCACCTAAATATGTGAAGAAAAGACTGCTGGAGCTAAAAGGCGTGATAGGGTGCAACACTATAATTGTTGGAGATCTCAACACCCCCTTATCTCCTTTAGACAGCTCTTCTAGACAATAAACAAGCAGAGAGATAGAGGACCTAGATGATACCAAAAATCAAATGGGCTTGACAGACATCTATAGAACTTTCTACTCTAAGACCCCAAAATATACATTTTTCTCACCCTAGCATGGAATCTTTTTAAAGATTGACCATACAATAGGACATGAATCAAACCTTTACAGATTCAAAGGCATAGAAACTATTTCCAGCATCTCCTAGGATCATGATGGAGTTAAACTGAATATTAATTTCAAGAAACATCCTGGAAAATGCACAAACTCATGGAAATTAAATAACTTACTTCTGAATGACTTTTTAGCTACTGAAGAAATTAATTCTGAAATAAAAAAAATATGGAAACAAATGATAGCAAGTGCATAAGTTTCCATAATCTATAAGACATGGCAAAAGATATAAGAAGGAAATTCATTGCAATTAACGCACATAAGAAAAAAAATGGAAAGATGACAAATGGATAACCTAACATTGTGCTTCAGGGAATTGAAAAAACAACAAGATAAACCCCCAAAACTGTCAGGAGAATAGAAAGCATAAAAATTCCAGTGGAAATAAATGAAATAGAAAATAACAAACTATACAGAAAATAACTGAAAGCAAAAGCTGGTTCTTTGAAAAGATGAACAAGATCGCCACACCATTAGCTAGACTGATAAAAAAAAGAAGAAAGAAACCAGATAAATCATAATGAAACATGCAACATTACAACAGATATAATAAAAATACAAAACATCATTAGAGAATACTATGAGCAACTATGTGCCAACAAACAAGAGAACATGGGGGAGCTTAATGAATTCCTGGATACATATAATCTACCAAGATTGAATCAGAAGGACAAAGGAAACCTAAATAGACCCTTAACAAGCCATGATATTGAATCAGTAATAAATAACCTCCCAACAAAAAAAAAGCCCAGGTCTGGATGGCTTCACTTCGGAATTCTACAAAACTTTTGAGGAAGAGTTAAGCCTTTTCCTACTCAAGTTATTTCTAAAGATCCAAAAGGAAGGAAACTTTCCTAATTAATTTGTGAAGCCTCCATCATCCTCATTTTCAAAACAGATAGACATGACAAAAAGAAAACTACAAACCAGTATCTCTAATGAATATGCAAAAATTCTCAATAAGTTGTTGGATACTTGCAAATCATATCCAAAAAATTATAACAAAGATTATTCATCACGACCAGGTAGGCTTTATTCCAGGGATGCAAGGGTGGTTCAAGATACACAAGACCATGAATATAATACACTGTATTAACAGAAAGAAAGATAAAAACCATATGATCATTTCAATTGATGCAGAGAAAACATTTGATTAAATAGAACATCCTTTCATGATTTAGACTCTCAGCATAGTTGGTATAGAAGAATCACTTCTCAATACAATAAAACCCATAAATGGAAACCAGCAGGTGGCTTAATGGCTATGTCACTGAACTCCAATGTAGTCGACTGTGGTCAGAGTCCCAGATCCAGTGACTTAAACTCATGCCAGGTGTGTGTGCATGCATGCCCAAGACTCCAAGAGGAGAATGGAGGAGAAGGGATTGTGGCATGTCCATCCCTCATGGGGGATGATTTCTTGCTTTCTGTCTCTCTGCCTCTCTGGTGACTGCACTCACCTTATAGCAAAAATCTCTTTAAAAAATATATATATATGAAAAACCTATAGCTAACTTTATACTGAATGGAGAAAAGGTAAAAGCTTTTCCACCAAAAACTGGTACTAGACAAGGCTGCCCATTTTCTCCACTGCTTTTTAATATAGTGCTAGAAATTTTAGCCAATGCAATCAGAAAAGAGAATAATATAAAAAGCATTTAAATGTGCAAAGAAGAGTTGAAAATATCTTTCTTTGTAGATGACATGATGGTATACTTAGAAGACCCAAAGGTTTCCATGAAAAAACTTCTCAAAGTAATAAATGAATACAGTAAAGCAGCAGTATACAAAATCAACATCCAAAAACCTATAGCATTTCTATATATGAACAAGTGAAATGAAGTAGAGCTGAAGAAAGAAATCCCTTTTACCGTATCCACAAAATGGATAAGATACCGAGGGATAAACCTAAGTAAGTCAAAGACCTTTACAAAGAGAACTATAAATATCTTTAAAAAGATAATGAAAATGGCATAAAAAAAGTGGAAGGACATCCCATGTTCCTGGATTGGAAGATTAACATAATCCAAATGGCAACTCTACCCAAATTAATCTACATATTTAAGGCAATTCCAATCAAAATACCAGAGATATTCTTCACAGATCTAGGAAAGACAATCATAGAATTTGTCTGGAATCATAAAAGACCCTGTACTGCCAAAGCAATCCTGCACAAAAACAGTGGAGTGGATGGCATCTCACTCCCTGACTCCAAAATACACTATAAAGCAGTGATAATGAAAACAGCATGGTACTGGCACAAAATCAGACAGGTTGATGAATGGAATAGAATAGAGACTCCAGAAATAAACCCCAAAGCTTACAGCCAACTGACTTTGACAAAGGATACTGGGCAAACCTTTATAGAAAATGGTGCTGAAAAAAACTGGATATCAGCAAAGAGATTAAAATGAACCCCCATCTTTCACCATTGACAAAAAATCAACTCAAAATAAATCAAAGAGCTGAACTTAAGACCTCAAACTATGAAACTACTGGTGGAAAACACTGAGGAGACTGGGTGACATTGGGGTAGGCAAAGACTTCTTAAATAATACTCCCAAAGCACGGGAAATAATCCCTAAAATAGAGAAGTAGGACTATATCAGACTAAGAAGTTTCTTCACAATAAAGGAAACAATAATTTGTGTGAACTGTCAACCCTCAAAATAGGAGAATATTTTTGTAAAATATGCCTCATATAAGGGACTGATAACCAGAATACACAGGGAACTCAAGTGGCTTTCAGAAAAAAATCTTTAAGACGGGAAAATTAGATGAACCAAAATCTCTCTAAAGAAGACATACAAAGAGCCAAAAAGCTTAACATCTGTCATTATAAGGGAGATTTAGATCAAGACCACAATGAGATACCACCTAACCACTGTCAGAATCTTTTTTTTTTTTTTTTTTTGTGGAGAGGTTTTCGCTATAGGGCGCATGCGTTCACCAGACAGACAGAGAGAGACAGAGAGACAGAAGGCGAGAAATCACCCCCGAGGGGGGATGGCCACGCCGCAATCCTTTCTCTTCCATTCTCCTCTCAGGATCTTGGGCACGCACGCAAACGTGCCTGGAGTGAGTATAAGCCACTGGGTCCGGGACACGAACCGTGGTCGACTGCGTAGGAGTCCAGCAACATAGCCATTACACTAACTGCTGGTTCCCACCCCTGTCAGAATCTTGAAGTTCAAAAGTACAAAAAATGATGGTGTTGGCAGGGATGTGGTCCAAGGGGCACTCTTCTACACTGTTGGTGGGAATGTAAACTCGTTCAGCCCACCGTGGAAAACAATATGGCGGTTCCTCAAAGATCTACATGTAGAACTACTATTTGATCCAGAATCCCACTTCTGGGTATCTACCCAAAGGACAAGAGAATGCTTAGACAGAAAAGAGCTTGCATATCAATGCTTATTGCAGCATTATTCACAATCTTTAAGACATGAAAGCAACTCAGATGTCCACAAACCAATGAATGGATGAGGGGGCCAGCAAGTGGTGTGCTGGTTAAGGGTGTTGGACTCCCACATGGCTGATCATAGTTCACGTCAAAGACCTGGCAGCTCACTTTCTCACTTTCCCTCTCTCTCTTTGTCACTCTGTCCCTCACTGATCAAATTTAAAAATAATTCTTTAAAATATTGTTTAAATAAAAACAGATGAATGGATGAAAAAAGTGTGGCACATATACTCTATGGAATATTATTCAGCCATGAAAAACAAGATTCTTGGCATTTGATAGACAGTGGTTGAATATGGAAGATCTATTGCTGAGTGAAGCAAGCCAGAATAAGAATGATATTGTGTGTATCCACTTTATATATACCAATTATTCACACTTTTTGGTAGATATTAAAAAACTGGAAGGCATAAGAGCAGTGAAAATAGTTATGGATGCTTAGGACAGTGTGGAATGTGTTGGGGGAAGAAGGGAAGAGTATAGAAAAGTATAACAAGAGAACAAATAGAGAGGCATGACATTAATGGGATACAGAAATTGTTAAATATTTGTTGATGATAAAGTTCCTAGTATTTTAAACAGGACTGGTCAGTCTGAAAAGTATTTCATGTTAGGTAAATTCTCTTGACAAGCCAAATGATATATAGGAATTGAATGTTTTAAAAAATCAGAATAAATAATAATAATAATCTGAAAAAAATGATGAAAAACTATTTGATGATAATGTGGACAGTAATGTCTTTATCCTGACTGATATGCATGGTAATTGTGCTTTCTAGAAAAAGAAATGTAATATACTTTAAAGATATATTTGATTAAATGTAATATAAAATTATGATAAATAAAATTTTTAGAAAAGAACACTTACTGATATCTTATTCCTCAGCTTTCACTTTCAAGTTTTATGACTAGTCTATTTTTTAATCCTCCTATCTACCACCTCTGATGACCATAAAGTTAAAATGTTCTTCATTATTTTTCAATAAATGCCTTGGGAAAAAATATTTTCACACTAGGTAAGCTCCACATAAGGTCAAATAAAATAGTTTTGTAAGTGGATTCTTGCAGTGAACCATCTACCAAGTCAAGTAATGGTAATTCTCAGGGGGTAAGCTTGGTGGCCACCAGAATGCTAAAGTTGAGTAATTGATATATACTTCTTTTCAAGACTTTTTCTACAGGAAAGGGAATGAGAATAAACAAGCTAAAACATTACAAAGCTCATAGTTTTCAATAAAATTTGCCTTTTGAAAAAATAAACACTTTTGGGCTAGCAGGTAGTATGGTAGTTAAGTTGCCAGATGCTCACATGACCGAACACAGTTCAAGTCCCAGAATGCCTGGCGCCTTGCTTTCTCACTTTCTCATTCTCTCTCTCTCTCTCTCTCTCCTTCTTCTTCTCCCTCTCCCTCTCTCTCTCTCATCAGATTGGAAAACAACAATAACACATTAAAATAAATAAATAAATAAATAAACAAATAATTCCAAAAAACTAAAATAAACACTTTCTTGATTCATCAGAGTATTTAGATAATTTCTAGAGTTCTAAAAAAGTTGTCAGTTTTTTTCTTTTCTTTTATGAGAAGGATAATGTTTGTAGATGCCTTAACTCCATGTTTATCAGTATCATTCTGTATGTTTCATAGTACATATGAATCTGACATTACTAAAACTAAAAATATTTTCAATAGATGTTGCTAATAAATGTTAATTAAAAGATTAAAAATAAGATTTATTTTACATATATGATTTAAATACAACTAAAGATCAAAACTTAGTTTTAAATTTTGGCATCTCTAGAAATGCTCTTTAATACTCATAAGGCAGTGATTGTGTTCCTGAATAGCATAATTTAGCTTTAAACAATGGGATTCCACTCACATCTTTACCTCATTCCTTGAACACATATCTTTTCTGATACCGTAAAATTACTTCACTTCTGTAGAGAGGTGTCTCAATCTTCTGAGGGTCAGCATTTATGAAATTATTTACAACCATGTGAGTATTTAGATTTAAATCTCCTGTATATGAGGTAGAGTGGTAATGGACTATTCTGTGGAGCTAAAGCAGATTTTCTTTACCTCAAACCTGCAGGTTCTTGGTAGGTGTTTAAGAAACATTGTTTGCTTTGGCTACATCATGCTGGTTTGAAATCTTTTCAAGGACTGTGATTCCTAAAACTGCATGTTGTAAACACTGAAAGGCAATGATCCATAAGAAAACAATGAGACCTGACATTTGATATGAAGTGGACGAATATGGAAGATTTAATGCTAAGCAAAGCAAGCCACACTGTGAAAGACTGGCATTGTATGTCGCTGCTTAATATTTACCAAATGTCTGTACTCTATGGCAGAAACTGAAAGACTGGAAGATACAATACCAGGGAGGACAACTATAGATACTAGAGACAGTACAGTGTGGTTAATAGGGTGGGAAGGAGGGAATCAGGGGAAGAAAAACAAACAATACATTTAATAGACACAAAAATGAAAAATTATCTGCTGATGATAATGTGCATGGTAATTGTCTTTAACTTGACTAAATGCACTGTATTCGTGCTGGTGAAAACCACGTTGTATACTATAAAGATGTGTAGTGATTACATGTAAATTTAAAAACACTGAAGAAAAAAGTCAAGGAAAATTGTAAAAGATGATTGTGGCCCTTCCTATGTGAGTCTAACATATTCAATTGATATTAGAAAAGTAACATGCGCAGCACTAAAATACAGAAGCAACAAGGATTAAAGACTTAGGAACAAACAATAATGGAGAACAATCAGCATAAAAAGCAAATAAAGTTTATGGAAAGGTCATTTTAAAAAAGAAAGTCACTGTTCATATAACCACAAGTGGATTCTGAATATTTTTCTATTTGATAGACCCAAGATCCATTTTAGTAAAACTTTTTTCCTTTTAAACACTTCCAGAATTTAAACAAATGAGTTGTATGATGGTATCTTTGACTGGACTAATTTACAATGTATTCAGTCTGAAAAAAATTAATCTTGTATGCTGTAATGATGTACATTGAATGTAAAATTAATAATAATAATAATATGAGTTTCATGGAAAAAGTTCATGCTTAATTTTTGAGTTTTTATGGCAGGAGGAGGTCATTTTTTTAGGTGAATACCTATTTCATTATTTTTTTTTCCACCAGCACTGACAAGTATCATATGTCACCATTTTTAAACTAGAGACAACTTAGGAAACTGTCATCTTCTAAGGACAATATAATGCTGATTTCCCCCACTTCCCCTTAAACAAATTGTGTGACAGAATTTCTAACCTTATTCATAGGAATTTGTGATTATGTTATACCTGTCTCAAACCACGATACCACCTGCTGGTTCCAGGTGTCAGTAGTTTTAGGAGGTTAAATCTTGGTAAGGACTAGATCTTACCTATTAAGTGTCAGACATAATCGCAAAATTTGGTTTTCATGTAATTGTTTATTCTTATAAATATTTATTCATGCAATTGTTTATTATTCATGTACTTCTTCATTCTCAATTAGAAAAAAATGAGGATTGAAAAGAATAGAAAATAGGATAGTCTCAATTATGTTTATTTGAGAGAGAAAAGCAGAAAAAATGAAAGACAATAAAATGCATAGCTGGATAGTTATATGATGAAGATATTATCCTAATAGATTCAAACTTGGTACAGAAATAACCTTTCTCTCCTGAATCAGTACTTAATGTTAAATTGAACCTTTGGTTTTCTTTCACTTTTTTCCATTAAAGGAGATATTTGAATTATAGTTCTTCCTTTAAAACAGATGATTATGGGAATAATTCAGTATAGGGGAAAGAACCCAGAGAGGATAATTTTCAGGAAAACGTTCTCTGTAAGAGGATGGGATGTGGTTTGGTCTTTGGTAGGAAGACTGACAGGTCAACCACTATCATTGGAAGGAAAGCAAAGAATGTGATTTCGGATGCAGGTATGCTGATGGATTTGGTGGTGAGAGCATCAGGAAATTCTCTTTTGATTGCTTTCATTTTCTCAGTGAAATGAAAAATAAGGACAACAGCTGAAAGAGAAAGAGTAGAATATATTAAAGGTTTATTGAGAAGGGGAAAGTGTAAAATTCAGATGGGCACATATCCCAAGTAGGACTAAAAAAAATTCTTTAAGGGATTATTAGCATGAATGGTGGAAGAAAAAGAGTGCTTTTCTCAACTCTGAGAATGCATGCTATTTTTGTCTGGAGCTGTTAATAGCCATCTTTCCAAGAATGTGGAAATGTGTGACTGAAAATAAAGCCAGTACAGAAAATAGCAGTCATATATGGCAAGAGCAATGTAAAAGTTTTACATTACCATTTGAAGACATGAAAGCAGCAAAGCATGTTCATAGAGCACTTTTTTCTATGAATGAATAAATACATTGATTTTGTTTGTTTGAGATGCATGCATGTGTGTATATATGCATTGCAATAAAAAGTACTTAATACCGGGACCAGCAGTTAGCATAATGGCTATGTCTCTGGACTCCCACATAATCAACCGTAGTTCGAGTCCCAGACCCGGTGGCTTAGACTCATGCCGGGCGCGTGTGCGTGCATGCCCAAGATCCCGAGAGGAGAGTGTAGGAGAAGGGATTGCAGCATGGCCATCCCCCCTGGGGGGTGATTTCTCGCTTTCTGTCTCTCTGTCTGGCGAGCACACGTGCCCTATAGCAAAAACCTCTCCAAAAAAAAAGTACTTAATACATAAGATAACTGAAGAGTAGTGGATTAGATTTCAATGAATAAATTCTTAAATTTATCTAGTAAATTTCTTTTCTAGTTGAGCATTGGAATCAGAAAACTGAATATGAATCCCGACTGTGCCACATAATAAGACATGCAAACATTGGGTTTTCTTTGTCTCTGAGCTTCCCACTCTTATTCACATTGGGTTTAATGATGATAAGATCTATTGGGTCATGAGAAAAGTCATGACATACTTTTCTATATTTTTCTTTGCAAAAATGCATCATGACTTTTCTGGAGACTGAATACCATGCATGAACTCCCAAGCAAATATTAATCTTATACATGTTATCTTAATCGAATAAAATAGGTATCATTGTCTTGCTTTTTTTTTTTTTTCTACAGGAGAAGAGTGATACTCCTCATGGTTAATAATGAGCCCAACATTCTATAGCAGTATCGAGTGACTGTAACTCTCAGTTCATTTAGAACTAGTCTAGTCTATGCCTGTTAAGCACACATTCCAACTGAGTAGCAGACCCTTTCACTGCAAGAAAATCTCAATTGGGACAATAAATTAGATGAGCAGTGTTGTAGGTTGGGTTTCCTAACAAGCATACCACAGTGAGATATTAGTCTGCAGGAAGTTAATGAGAGTAATCTCTGGATCTTCACTCTATAGAGGATAAAAGGGAAGCAAGACTGGCCAGAGGGAAGAGGAAAAGCCTCAGCAAACCCAAAACAGACTTGAGAAGCTAGAATGGGGTTTTGGAGTTGTTCAGTTTACAACTAGGAGGTCTGAACCCTTCTACTTTACTGCTTTATCCCACTCGTTCATGGCATGTGGCCTTATAGAAAAAAACCTCTTAAAATAAATAAAGAAAGAAAGTCCATTGATTCTCATACACAAAGGCTTTTTTTTTTCTTTTGAGAGATTTTTGCTATAGGATATGTGAGCTTGCCAGAAAGACAGAGAGAGACAGAGAGACAGAAAGCAAGAAATCACCCCCTGGAGGGATGGCCATGCCACAGTCCTTTCTCCTCCATTCTCCTCTGGAGATCTTGAGCACGCACGCACGTGCACTCAGTTTAAGCCACCAGGTCTGGGAATCGAACCACTGTCGACTACATGGGAGTCCAGCAAAATAGCCATTATGCTAACTGCTGGTCACTCATACACAAAATTTTTTTTTTTTTTTGGGGAGTTTTTTTCCATAGGGCAACAGGCCCCCACAGAGAGAGACATAGAGACAGAGAATGAGAAATCAGGCCCCCCAGAGGGGATGGTCACGCCACAATCCCTTCTCCTCCATTCTCCTCTCGGGATCTTGGGCATGCACCCACACGCGCCCGGCGTAAGTTTTAAGCCACCGGGTCCGGGACTCGAACTGCGGTCGACTACGTGGGAGTCCAGCGACATAGCCATTACGCTAACTGCTGGTTCCCCATACACAACGTTTTTGACACTCTCCATCTGTTTAGAGACAAAAAAAAAAGTTTTTTCTCTAATTAGTTATTACTTATTTTAAAACAAAGCTGAGTATCAGCAGACATAGAGAAACTCGGTATTAAAAACCCCATCAAACTACTTCACTCTGACCATGTCTGCATCCTCTGCGTCATTTCTTACTTTTATTTCTAAAATTTTGTAGACATGACCAGGATCTTAAAGAAAATGTAGTAATAGTAGTAAAAAATTTAAAAAATAGAGTCCATATTATACTTACATGGCATAATTTCAGACAAGGAAATCCAATCCCTCCAGTACCTGGAGTCTTTGGAGTGTGTGGACTTCCTTATGATTCATCATAATGGTCAACTTGACTAGGCTAGAGATGCCAGTTAGTTGGTAGAAAGTAATTTCTAGTTGTATTTGTGAGAGTGTCATTGGAAGAGATTAGCATGTTAGCCAGAAGACCAACTAAGATAACCCTCCACAGTGCAGTTTTACATCATTCAACACACTGAGGTCCCAAATAGGGCAGAAAGGCAAAGAAAGGGTGACTTTGATCTCTCTGTTTGAGCAGGAAAATCATCTTCTCCTGTCTTCGGATATGAGCTCTCCTGACTCTCTGCTCTTCAGAATCAAACTGGGACTCAGTCCTGGCTCTTAAAGTTTGAACTGGACCTAAGCCACAGCTTTCCTGGGTTTATAATTCAAGTCAGCAGATCAGGGGATTTCTCAGCTTCCCTATCACATAAACTGATCACTCTTAATAAATATTTTTTCTTATACCTAAGTATATTCTTCTATTGGTTTGTTTCCCTGAAGAACTTCTACAAATATTGCTAGATATTTGTAGGGGTTTTTTTGGAGAGGTTTTTGCTATAGGGCGTGTGCGCTCGCCAGACGGACAGAGAGAGACAGAGACACAGAAAGTGAAAAATCACCCCCTAGGGGGGATGGTCATGCCACAATCCGTTCTCCTCCATTCTCCTCTCGGGATCTTGAGCACGCATGCGCATGCGCCCAGCGTGGGTTTTAAGTCACCAGGTCCGGGACGCGAACCGCGGTTGACTACGTGGGAGTCCAGCGACATAGCCATTACGCTAACTGCTCGTTCCTTAGATATTTGTAGTTTATAATCAAGAATTTTAGAAGTTTCTCCTAAGAAATATATCAGGTAGAAACTTTACCTTCATGTGTTAGCATCCTGGGCAATACACTCTACTAATAAAGAAAAGTACAATTGTTAGTTGACTCTTCTTTTCTCTAATTTAGCTAGTTGCTTCTATAGTCTCTTGCAATTTTATTATGGTGACCAAGACTTTCAGAATAGCTTGGTTTTTGAATGCTGATAGCATTTACAAGTCTAAAAGTCTTAATTGAAGTTAATTCATATACTATGCAAGGAAGTTTGAGAGAAAGTTAATGTTTAGTTCATAAACGATTTCAAAATTATTTTAATTTTGTTTACTCTAACTCTTACATCAGTTTTGTTATGACTTTAATTCCTGATTCACTAAACATTTCATTGGCTGCTTCAAATAATAGGTACAGTTTGGAATGTACATGTATGTTTTTAAAAGGAAAATAAGATGAATTATGACATTCTTCCTTGGAATGGAACTCAAGAGAGTCATATAATACAGTTTAAATCAATATGTTTGTACAATATCTCTGACTGATGACGAAAAAGGAAATATCCTTTCAAAACTACCTAAAATAAGCATAAAGTAGATTTTCTTCTTAGGTACTTTTTTTATGTGTTTAATCCCTGAAACAAGAGTGTCACATGCTATTAAACCTCCTGAACCTTTGACCCTGGTTCATATAAAGACAGGGAGACTGGTCTTTCTTATTAAAGAAATCTTGACATAGACACATTCTTTCTTTTATAGAAGAAATAAAATAGTTTTCTTTTACTCTAGTGAGAGCCTTTTAAAGCTATTACCATGTTCTCTAAGAAAGAAAGAAGTTTGTTTTCACAAATCAAGGAAAGTGTGGTTCACTCTGTAATTTTTTTTTATTTATGTAGAAGGATAACATGGACAGATTTATGATGCTATAATGAATGATAAAAAGTAAAGGCAAAATAAGTCTGACAAGAATATGGACTATTAAAAATTATTCTTATAAAGTGAAGAATAAGAGAGGGTAGTAGATAGCATAATAGCTTTTTTGCTTTACTCCCATGTAGTTGACTGTGTGGTTCGAGTCCTGGATCCAGTGGCTTAAACTCATGCCGGGTGCATGTACATGCATGCCCAAGATCCCAAGAGGAGAATGACGGAGAAGGGATTGCGGCATGGCCATCCCTCTTGGGGGGTAATTTCTCGCTTTCTGTCTCTCTGTCTCTCTCTGTCTTTCTGGCGAGCACATGAGCCCTTTAGCAAAATCCTCTCCAAAAATAAATAAATAAATAAATAAATAAATAAATAAATAAATAAATTGAAGAATGAGAAAAGGCCATATAAGACTGATTCTAAAAACTTATTATTTATAGCCAATCAGTGTCAGGGTGGTTAAGGTGGCTACATTGCACATGAACAACTATGCAGTTTGAGTCCCAGATCCAGCAGCTTGAAAAATACACTGGGCTCACTGGCATGCCCAAAATCCTGAAATGAGAAGTGGAGAGGAGATTGTGTGTGATCATCCACCACGAAGAATGCTTTCTTACTTTCCCTCTCTGTCTCTCTCCAGCAAGCATACATGCCTTCTAGCATATTTTAAACATGAATAAATAAGCTTAATATTTAAGTTAATAGATGGAGGTACCACTTATCAGTGTAAAGGTTAAAAATTAGTCATGTAAGTAAATGTTTTGTGTGAATTAAGAATTTATCATTTATCCAAATGATTTATTTCAGTACAAATAATGGCATGAACTAAGATACAGATTGCATTTATCAATCTTTATTTGAGGAAATTTAATTTTTTGGTGTTGTAAGATAATGGAAGGTAGATGTTTCTTCCTTGTTTGTGTTTAAGAAAAACTTTATTTAATTATAGTTGTTAAACCATGGAAGGAAAAACGATGTTCAGGACTGTTACAGCAGGTACAGGGACCACTGCAATGTGGTTTTCCACTGGGGGAGAAGAATTGGGATCAGCTCCAAATACAGCATGGACAAGTGGAAATGCACAGACAAGGACGAGGGTAGGGGTCAGTGGATCGAAAGTGGCTGAAAGGAAATATCTTGGGTAAGGGAGAGTCTTGTCGAATTAGACCAGGGTGATAAAATGTCACCCGGCGGACTGTAGCAGATGAAGAACCTCATCTGATAGTGAGGGCGATTAGATTTGGGGGATAGGTTCTGTCTAAACTGAATCAGCAAGATTTTTTTCTAAAACTGGGTTTTATGAAGGAATACACAGATGGACCTAGAAGTTTTAGAAGCTTGATTAAAATATACCCAAACAAATAATCTTTGACATTTCCTTCTGTGGTTATTTGTCAAAAGACCTTAAAAATCTGTAAGAATTAGTAAATGTTGATTTCATTTTTGATATAACACAAAAATATATAGTGACAAGGTTCACTTCCTATTTCTAGTGGCTATTAATCTGCACCTATGTTTCCCATGACTCAAAAAAAACCTCAACACCACCACAAAGTACTAGTTCATTTCCCTGTATTTTAGTTTTCAGACATCACCTTCAGAAATTTGCTGCTTGACTATTTGATTCTAATTTGCAAGAAGAAATAGGAATTAAATAAGGAAGGAAGAAGGAAGAAAATCATCATGCAATAAAATATATTAACGTGATTTTTTCTAGTTGTAGTTCACAATTTTAAAACTAAAATCTCTTTCAAATACAATCCAAAACTTTTTTTTGGAGAGGTTTTTTTTTGCTATAGGGCACGTGCGCTCGCCAGACAGTCAGAGAGAGACATAGAGACAGAAAGCGAGAAATCATCCCCTGGGGGGATGGTCATGCCACAATCCCTTCTCCTCCATTCTCCTCTCGGGATCTTGGGCACGCATGCACACGCGCCTGGCATGAGTTTTAAGCCACCAGGTCCGGGACGCGAACTGCAGTCGACTATGTGAGAGTCCAGCGACATAGCCATTACACCAACTGCTGGTTCCCAAATACAATCCAAAACTCTTGACAAACATTGACCTCAAACTAGGCTAAGTGGTATCCAGTGAATGGAAGAGCCTGCTTTCTTACACATATAGACATGATATTTAAACATAAATAAAACAAATAAATAAAAATATGCAAGTTGCATTTTATTGTTCATTGGAAGCATACTTTGTCCTAACACATCAGCAATCCTTGACTTCATCTTCAGAAATGCTGCTGCCATGCTATTCAGGAGAATAACTACAATGGAGAAATACATTTGCAGAGGCTAAACTAAGACCCTAGTGAATAATCTGGAGTGATTAAGAGAATTTTCAACCACTTTTCAAATATGTATACCTCTTTCACACTCAAAAGCAAAAACATCTTTTAGATTTAACATGTAATGTAATAACTATAAGTCTGCTGGAAAAGGTTATATTTTAGCTTCTTGGACACATTCATATTGAGATATATTAAATAAAACTGTGAGTCCCATGAACAGAACATAATACAATGTCTTAATATAAAAATGAACATTTTCCCCATTGGAAATAAGGAGAAACAAACTCATTTTTCCAAGTCATGAAACAGTAAGAACAAGTGACACTGTTTTCAACCATTTCACAAATATTGGTTGACAATACTTTTGTTGGGTTATTTTAAGCAAATTCGAATTAGCTCTGCATTTCACACTTTTTTCACCTACCTCACCAAATGAAAAGTCATTTAGTTATTGATACATACACAAGGAAAATAAAATTACTCTTTATTAACCTAGACATAACTTGATATTTAATTACCATAATGTATTTAAAATGTTTATTTTTTTCTTTTAAAGAAGATAACCTTTTGGAATTAAGACATTATATATTGAGCTAAACTGGGATTACATTTGATGTGTCTGTGATAACATTTTCCATTTGAAATACCAATAAACATTATTTTCTTCTTCAAACTGTTTTACATAATCATTTCAGGTGATTAATTTTCATAAAGAATGAAGGCATGCCAGCATTTCTGTAGTTTCTCAGAGGCCATTTTTGCCTCAAGCTTTTATTTATTCTTATTACACTCACTAGCTTAGATACCAGGTGAATCCCTGGGAGAAATACAAGATTAATTCAAAAAGTAACCAAAGAACTAACAAAAATACAAAATGATCCAACATGCCTGCAATTCCGTCTCATTAGAAATTCTTTCAATAGTTGTTCCTTTTAGTATAAGAGATCTTCAAAATGTTGTGGCAAATGTATATTATGAAAAAAACTATGCATGAATTTCAAAGGTTCCGAAATAAATTCTTACTTTAATTCCAGTTTTCCATAAACTTTTTGAAGTATTCTAGTATGTATGAGCTTTAGCATTTCGTATCAATTAGACAAAAGCAGTTCTTTAACTAATACTTCTGTCCTTGACATTAGGACAAAATTACTTTCTCCAAGGAATAGTATGCTCTTGAAATCTAGTCTAACATATGCTGTAGTATTTAACAGAAAAATAAACTGCTTTGCTTTGTTATTAGAATTTTAAGTCTCATTTCTTTACATATGGACATAAGTATTAAAATGGCAAAGTTTTGGGGACCAGCAGGTGGTGTAGTGGTTAAGACATGGGATTCCACATGGCCAACTTGTCAGAATGAATCTCAGAACTGGCAGCTTGAAAACACAATGGTACTTGTAAATGTGAGCCTCTAATTCCAAGAGGATAATAGAGACGGGATGGAGGTATAGCCATTCACCCTGCAGTAGTGGTGGTGGTGATTTCTGACTTTCCCTCTCTCCTCCTTTTTTTAAAAAGAATTATTTATTTAATATTATATGTTATTATCATCATTCCTTAATTTTCTATAGAGCACATGTGCTTATCAGAGAGAGAGAGAGAGAGAGAGGAAAAGAGAGAAAACAAACTGCCAGGTCTAGGACTTGAACCATAGTCAGCCATATGGGAGGCCATGCTTTAACCACCATGCCACCTGCTACTCCCTGCCTCTCTTTATCTTTATCTCTTTCTAGCAAGTACACGCATCCTATTGACACAGGGAACACAGGTGCAAATGGGTGATCAGGCCCACACTCACAGTGAGACACAGGTTCTTGTCCCACACTCAGGAAGAATTAAGAGTCGCAGACACAGAGTAGGTATAGCAAAGTGCAGAAATAATTAAAAGAGAAGGAGGAAAAGGAAAGCTCCCATGAAGGAAGGGGTCCTAGAAAATGGGTTGTCAACGAGGAATTGTGGCAAAGGGTTTCTTGTATTTGGATCAGGAAGGGCTTTGTCTGGACCAGGTTCTAGGAGAGGCTTGTGCATTCGTCCCTGCCTGGTAGGGAGGGGCACATGCTTGGTGGATCCAATTATTCTCATAATTTTGAAGTGGGTACCAAGGTCAGGAGATTCTTTGTCTAGAAGCTTTGGGCCATGAAAACCATTATCTTCCTGCAATGTGGTAGGGCCTAGAAAAAGTCTTCGTTTTAGGTATAGGTCATGCTGCCTAGGTCAGTCACTGAGTCACCACTGCCTCCATCTCAAAACTTAGCCATTTTGTGATTCCATTTTGGGGCCGTACTCTGACAATATTTCTAGGGTCCCTGTGTCCTATCTTACTCTGGCAAAAATATTTAAAAAAATAAAAAAGAAGGATTAAGGCCCTTTTTTTAAGTCTTAGTGAAGGCCAAATAAATCATATGTAATGCTGTGGTAGTAACTGTAAAAAACATTTAAAATATATAATAAAACCAAAATAGCAGTTCTCTATTCTTTTGTCATCTAAAACCAATATTTACAACACCACTCCTTGGAGTCCAATTAGAGCTCTAACCCATTTCAGACCAGAATCCTTTCAGTGTGAAGAGATCAAAGCATTTCTTTCCTTTGTGACAAATGTAAATTTAATTATTTTATGCTGGGACCAGCAGTTGGTATAATGGCGATGTTGCTGGACTCCCACGTAGTTGACCCCGGTTCAAGTCCCAGCGAGACGCGGCAGCTTAAACTCACGCTGGGCACGTGAGAGGAGAATGGAGGACAAGGGATTATGGCATGGCCATCTCCCCTGGGGGCTGATTTTTCCCTTTCTATCTCTCTGTCTCTCTCTGTCTTTCTGGAGCGCACATGCACACTATAACAAAAACCTCTCAAAAAAAAAATTGACTACCTAATGCAAAAGATTTGCTAAAAAATCACCTCCTAACGGTATCACTATACCACAATCCCTTCTCTATCCTCCTGTTGGAATTTTGGGCATGCACACACACACACCAGTATGAGTTTTAAGCCACGGGATCTGGCACTCAAACCGCGGTCGACTATGTCCAGCAATATAGTCATTATGCCATCTTCTGGTTCCTTTAGAAAGATACTGATCTCTTGGCAAAAAAATCAAGTGAAAGCGGATCAAATACCTAAATCTAAGACCTCAAACTATAAAACTGCTCGTAGAAAACACTGGGAAAACTCTAGGAGACATTGGTTGGGAAAGACTTCTTAAATAAGACGCCCAAAACACAGTCGATAATCCCCAAAATAGACAAGTGGGATTACATCAGACTAAGAAGTTTCTGTATGGCAAAAGACACAGTAATTAGTGTGAATCAACAGCCCTCAGAATGGGAAAATATTTTTGTAAATTATGCATCATATAAGGAACTGATAACCGGAATACACAAGGAAATCAAGCAGCTGTTTGAAAAAAAGATGATCAACCCTATTAAAAAATAGGAGAAAAAGTTGAAAAAAAAAAAAAAAAACACTCTCTAAAGATGACATATGAATAGCCAAAAGGCATATGAAAAATGCTCAACATCCCTCATCATAAGGGAAATGCAAATCAAAACAACAATGAGATACCACTTAACCCCAGTCAGAATGTCTAAGATTAAAAAAAACAAAAAATGATAAGTGTTGGTGGGGATGTGATGAAAGGAGAACTCTCTTACACTGCAGGTGGAAAGGTAAATTAGTTCAGCCATTGTGGAGAACAATTTAGAGATTCTTCAAAAATCTACAAATAGATCTACCATATGATCCAGCAATCCCACTCCTTGGTATCTACCTGAAGGACAGAAGAATTCTTCATTGAAAAAATGCTTGCACATCGATGTTTATTGCGGCTCTATTCACAATTGCTAAGACATGGAACCAACCCAAATGCTCCCGTACAGATGAATGGATTGAAAAACTGTGGCACACTATATGGAATACTATTCAGCCATAAAAAAATAATAATAAATAAAATAAAATAAAATAAAACAAAACCCTGGCTTTTGACAGAAAATGGAAGAATATAGAAGATTTACTGCTGAGTGAAGCAAGCCAGGCTATGAAGAAGAGACTTTTTTTTTTTTGAGAGGTTTTTGCTATAGGGCATGTGTGCTCGCCAGACAGACAGAGACAGACAGAGAGAGACAAAGAGACAGAAAGCGAGAAATCACTCCCCATGGGGGATAGCCACGACAGAATCCCTTCTCCTCCGTTCTCCTCTCAGGATCTTGGGCACGCATGCACACGCGCCTGGCGTGAGTTTTAAGCCAACAGGTCTGGGATTCGAACCGCGGTCGACTACGTGGGAGTCCAGCGACATAGCCATCACGCTAACTGTTGGTCCCGAAGGAGAGACATTGAATGTCCCCACTTAATATATAGAGTCTCTGCACTCTATAACTGAAACTGACTAAAGGATGTACAAACACAAGAGATGGGTGTGAATACCAGATGTGGTGTGTGTGGAGGAGTGGGGCCTGGGGAAGGACATTTGCACGAGGGATATGGAGATAGAGCATTGACAGGATGGGGAGGTGTGGTGTTATCTGTTGAAGATATTTTGATCAACTAGATTGAGGAGAAATATTCACATATTGAAATATCCACTTTGTAAGTTAAATAACATGTTTGAATGTAAAAAAATAAAGAAAGAAAAAAAAAGAAAGATACTGATCACAGATTTGGAGGGAAAAATATTGTGTTATGATCAGGCCCTACTGGTTGGTATTCTCTCTCTGTCTCTCTCTCTCATGCCTACGCACACATGTTCCAGCATAAAAAAATTAAAAAATAAATAAAAAGAATCTCAATCAATATGCAAGAGGTAATAGTTTAATTTAGAGTATGTGTATTGAAGAAATATGTAAATCTTTGTGTGTATAATATATATATGTGTGTGTATATATATATATATATATACACGATTGTGAAAAACAGCTAAAATATGTTATCAATATGAAAATAGCACTTCTCTACTTTAATTTGTCATCAAAACCAATATAAACAAACATTCACAATATTTGTTTTAATCCATTTAGAACTCTAATCCATTTCAGACCAGAATCCTTTCACTGTGAAGAGATCAATGCATTTCTCTCATTAGTGACAAATGTAAATTTGATTACTTAATGCTAAAGATTTGCTGGCAAAGAAAATAGATATGTCAGTAAAAACCACAACAGAAAACACTATATATACACACGCTATATATACTACATATAGCATACATAATATAAATAGTATATATATGCAATATATGTATAATATAGTTCTATATCATATATTATATATAAAATACATATGTTATATAATAAATAAAACAGTAATGCTTTCAGCCCTTGCCATTTATGAGTTTAGGCTCTGCTCCTCGGTGGATGTCCTCAGATAGACATCAGTGTACAATAATAATACATGTTCTTTCTACCTAAACCCATGTGTCCATCTCCATGACTTCCTGAGTCAAGGAAAACAATTCAGTTCAGGCAGCTTCCCTTCCTCGCCTGTGTGTGCTTCACAACTGTGACTGCCTTCTTGCAGTTTTGTCCCAGTATACTATGACTTTTCCCTGGATCTTCCTCATTGCCCTTATACCACTTTTTACTTGTTTACTGGTTTTCCTTGTTTTTAGTACATTTTTGACAAGTAAATTCAATTGGAAAATCTGCATGTAAATGTGCTTTCTGGTCATTTTCTTGGCTACTTACACAGTTTTTGTACTTTAAAAATACAACTTTTCAATTTTACAAAGAGACTTACTTTCTCTCAGCAGTCTTGTATCTTTGGTACATGTTTTATTTTATTTATTTATTTTTAACATACAGTATGCGTGCTTACCTGAGAGAGACAGAGTGAAACAGTGAGAGGAAGAGTGAGAAATTAGCGCCCCAGGAGGGATGGCCACAGTGAAATCCCTTCTCATCCATTTCCCTCTTAGGATTTTAGGCAACCACTCACATATTCCTGGTGATTTTCAAGCCACCAGGTCCAAGACTCGAAATGCCATCAGTCACTTGGCAGTCCAGCACCTTAACCACCATGCCAGAGAGTGTTTGGTGGTTAGAATTTTCTCCTATCTAGAGTAGTCTATATAATTTTAGAGTTTTCTTTTTTTTTTTCCTTTTTTTTTCTTTTTTTGGAGAGGTTTTTGCTACAGGACACGTGTGCTCACCAGAAAGACAGAGACAGAAAAAGCGAGAAATCACCCCCCAGCGGGGATGGCCATGCCTCAGCCCCTTCTCCTCCATTCTCCTCTCAGTATCTTGGGCACACATGCACATGCACCCAGTATGAGTTTAAGCCACCCAGTCTGAGATTCGAACCGTGGTTGACTACATGGGAGTCCAGCAACATAGCCATTAAGCCAACTGCTGGTCCCAACCATCGTAGAGTTTTCTGGCTGCTAAAATGGTATGCAAACTTCTGTTAAAATTTAGAATCCAATACTTAGATTTTTCAAAAGATGGTGAGAGTCTCTGTGGTCCTTTCTGTAGCAGGGTGAAGGGTGATTTTGATTTCCTAGTCTTTCCTACTCTGCCTTGTTTTACTGTGGATAATCAGAGAAGGTCCTAAAGTACAACAGGGATACCAAGTCTCCTCTGTTTAAAGATATTATTCAGGAGACCAACAGATGGCAAAATGGTTTCAACACTGGACTCCCACATGACTGACTGCATTTCCAGTCCCAGAAGTAGCAGACTGAAACTCATGCTGGGAGTATGGGTGCACATACCCATAATTCCAAGAGAAGAGTGGAAGAGAAGGGATTGCAGCTTGGCCATCCCCCTTTGGGGTTGCTTTTTCAGATTTCTTGCTTTCTCTGTCTCTATCTCTGTTTTTCCTGTGAGTCCATGCTTTCCACAAGAAACATCTCTAAAAAAAAAAAAGATAGAGAGAGATACTAGTGTTCAGTTTCTATAAAAATGAATTC
The DNA here is from genome assembly GCF_000334495.1 of Tupaia belangeri chinensis. Classification (NCBI taxonomy): domain Eukaryota; kingdom Metazoa; phylum Chordata; class Mammalia; order Scandentia; family Tupaiidae; genus Tupaia; species Tupaia belangeri. The sequence goes on along the minus strand of NW_006201581.1, from coordinate 1,426,841 downwards.
AAGAGATTTTAGCTTCATTTTCAGTACATTCATCACAAGTAAAAGCAATTGAGAAATCTGGCAAATGTACTTGTACTTTCTGGTTACTGTCTTGGATACCCATGAAGCTTTTGTATTTTTTTTAAACAACTTTCCATTTTTACAGGCTTACCCAAGGGTGCGATCAATGGAAACCACAGCTTCTTTGTTCATTGAAATGGCTTCAGAAAGCTCAGCGACAGTTATAATTGACTCACTTATAAACAACCCAAGTAAGAAAAAGGAAGTTGAGCAGTCTTCTACAGCTGTAAAAGGAGCACAGAGAGTCTCTGTTTTAGTTTCTTTTCTATGATCTGTCTAACAATTCTGTCATGATTATCATCAATCATCATCATCTTCTTCAACAAAAACATAGATTTATTCTGTTTTAGAGAATGGAAGCTGATAACAGTTGAATCTTGTTGAACCCATTATTGGAACTCACGTTGATCTGCTATATAATCGTATATTAATATCATCAAAATCATATCATATTAGATCATCAAAATTTAAAAAGATATGAATCTGAAACAGACTTCACAATGAAAGGAACTGGTAAACAGAATTACGTTTGTGAGAAACCAAGAAAAACTCACTTGGTAACTTTACCTTATAGTAATAACTTCGCATCCACACAATGTCCATAAATGTTGCCTGGTTTTTCTTCAGGGTACAACAGAGGAATTGCTTGATAAATATACTAATCAGATTACCAGAGAGATTACTCAAATCAAACATATACAATGTAATTGCAGTGCCAAAGGTGTTTATATAGTCATTTGCACTGAAATCACAAGCCATAAAAATTATTATAAAATTGGTCCATTATTAAATAGTCTGATCACAGCCAAGTATCAAGCTGTCTTCATCACCTGACAAAGTGGTTAAGGCAGAATAATACTACTCAGAAGTTTCTATTTGCCTCAGTAACTTTGGACATGATGAGCATGAAGAAACTTGAAGTGCTAATTCCAAATGTGAAAAAAAACCTAACCACCACTCTCTTGAGGGCTCTGAATTTATTAGTAGGTTATTTTTCATCTCATGAAATAAAAGTTTCTTTTTAAATGGAAGTTACTGAGTTACAACAAAATGTATGCTCCAAGGAAGCCAATACCAATGTTATTTATTTGTATAATTTTTTTTCCATTTTTTGCTGTTCTTGGATGGAGAGAACTAAGTGATTAGGGAATGGTGAACCACAGCAGGTAAGTAGTTTTCTAAATTGTGTACCATTGCCTTGTGATATTTCTAAAAGTTTATAAAGTAAAATGTAAAATAAATGTTCATATTTTTTTCCATCTGCAGATATTTGCATAATCATGTGATATTATATTAAACTGGTTAATATTTATAAAAAATCAATACAATCCTGACTACTTCACATACATTTTTAATTAATTAAACTCTTTATAGAAACACCATTGTCTCTATTTTACCAACAAGTAAAGTTGCCAGTCTAAGGAAGTTGGCTAATGTCAAAATGTAGTATAGGTAAATGAGTAAGATTTCAAAACTTATGTCCTCTCAGACTAAACTTTGTATTAAGTATTTTTATCTGAATTGCTAAAACATGGGCATAAAAATGCCAAGTATCTAATAATTTTAGTACTTATTTCCATATATTCAGTGTATAATTAGTGCATTTCTCCATCAGTATATAATGGTAGAAAAGAAATTTGGTGTTTTCAGTGTTTAAATAAAGTACCCTGATTCCATTCCGCAAACAATTCGGATTTACCAGAATGTTACACACTTGGTAATTATATTTTGGTTCAGTGTCTTTTACCTGCAAGCTACATTATATAAAGAACATTTTTGTAAAAGGAAGCAGATTTTAATGAGCAAGCTACACAAGAATTTTCATCTCACACTTAACAATGGATTTTACTGTTCTTATAATTTGCACTTCTCAATCATAAGACATCCCTTTGTGATTGTCATAATTGGTCTAATGAATTTCTTAAAATAAATGAAAGTCTAATTTGATCCGGTGCCCATGAACAATTCACTCATTCACATCTAAATCACTGACCTGATTTGAAGCCGAATCATGCCAAAATGAAGTCATGGTTTTCTATTAAGAGTGTTGCCTCAGTGAAAACTGTTGAAAGGCTTGTTCTTATTGTCAGGGTTTGATGTGGGGATTTCCAGTGACAAAGAAACACAATTTGATCTCATAACCTTAGACACCCAGGCTTATTTTAAATGTTAGAAACTTAAGACTGAAACAAAATCTGATCATCATCCAGGTTAGTGTCTTTCACTTAATGGAACACTTACAGGTTACCTTGAGTTTGGACAGTTTAGGAACATGGCAGGATACTCTATTGCTGGTAGTTAAAAATTTGAACAAATTCTCTAGCTGGGCAAAGATTATTAAAACGTAATATCTAATGTTCCTTATCACAGAGTTATCTGCACAATGTTTCATTATTATCGTTTAAGAAAGAGCATATGTGTGGATATATACTCGTGGCTACTTTTATTTACTATTTCAAATTTATAAGAATGGTCTTACCATTTCTAAAGTAGGTAACTGGTTCAGTATCATAATTTATTTTTACATTTCTATAGAAGAAAATCACCTGTTCTCATAGTGATGAAATTTTCTACATTGGAATTTATTGAAGGCATTAAAAAGAAGGATAGCTTTTACTGGGCTAGGACACGGATCTCTGACTAGGAGTGTCTGTATGTGTGAGCATGCGTGCTTGAGGGAGGGAGGGAGGCATAATGCATAATAATAGTAAGGTTATAAAAGAGATTTAACCCCAGATCATCTACATTTTTTTTATGTTTCTCTGAATAATGGATGAAAACAAAAAATATTTAATTCTAAATTTTGTCTTTTGCCTCTGACAGATAGGTACCAATTACGTTGCTAGTGGATATCAAATGTACTAATATAAAAGATGAGGACTAACGAATATTTTCACTTTGAATAAAGTTTTCGAATGTCTAAAAATCGCCAGAATTTTATAAACAATTTCAAAACCACGCTTTAAAATTTGATTTTGTTTATGATATTAATTCACTAAGACCTCGAAGAAAAGAAAATGTTAAAAGTGAAGATTAAGAGAAGAGACAAGATAAAAATAAAAGGCTGAAGGATTTCTTCACAAAATTTGGAAAATTAGAAAATGCCAAATTTATCTTTTAATTAATTAAACTCACCTCTAAAGATAGACATATTATAAAAAGCTACTATAAATAACTATAAATCCCCAAATTAATTAACTTAGATAAAACAGACAAATTCTTAGTAATACATGAATTTCCTAATATAATTAAAAAAGAAATAGTAAATCTTAAGATTTAATTAATCTCATATTTTTACTGTAAAAAGTAAAGAGCCTAAATCCATTAACAAAACTTGCCAACAAAGAAAACTTTAGAGTTAGGTGACGTCACTGGTTAATTCCATAACAGAAAACATTTTAAGAAGAATTAACACGAATTCTTCTCAAACTCCTTCAAAAATTAGAGGAGAAAGGGGCATGCTCTAATTTATTGTATGCACCCAGGATTTCTCTTATTCTGAAGTCAGAAAGAAATTTTTTATTTTGGAGAGGTTCTTGCTAAAGGGCACGTGCGCTCCCCAGAAAGACAGAGAGAAATACACAGAAAGTGAGAAATCACCCCCTAGGGGGATGGCCACGCAGCAACCCCTTCTCCTTCATTCTCCTCTTGGGATCTGAGCATGCACACCCGCACCCAGTGTGAGTTTAAGTCACTGGGTCCGGGACTCAAACCGTGGTCGACTACATGGTAGTCATAGCGAATGATATTAATTCACTAAGACCTCGAAGAAAAGAAAATGTTAAAAGTGAAGATTAAGAGAAGAGACAAGATAAAAATAAAAGGCTGAAGGATTTCTTCACAAAATTTGGAAAATTAGAAAATGCCAAATTTATCTTTTAATTAATTAAACTCACCTCTAAAGATAGACATATTATAAAAAGCTACTATAAATAACTATAAATCCCCAAATTAATTAACTTAGATAAAACAGACAAATTCTTAGTAATACATGAATTTCCTAATATAATTAAAAAAGAAATAGTAAATCTTAAGATTTAATTAATCTCATATTTTTACTGTAAAAAGTAAAGAGCCTAAATCCATTAACAAAACTTGCCAACAAAGAAAACTTTAGAGTTAGGTGACGTCACTGGTTAATTCCATAACAGAAAACATTTTAAGAAGAATTAACACGAATTCTTCTCAAACTCCTTCAAAAATTAGAGGAGAAAGGGGCATGCTCTAATTTATTGTATGCACCCAGGATTTCTCTTATTCTGAAGTCAGAAAGAAATTTTTTATTTTGGAGAGGTTCTTGCTAAAGGGCACGTGCGCTCCCCAGAAAGACAGAGAAAAATACACAGAAAGTGAGAAATCACCCCCTAGGGGGATGGCCACGCAGCAACCCCTTCTCCTTCATTCTCCTCTTGGGATCTGAGCATGCACACCCGCACCCAGTGTGAGTTTAAGTCACTGGGTCCGGGACTCAAACCGTGGTCGACTACATGGTAGTCATAGCGACATAGCCATTATGCCATCTGCTGATCCCAGAAAGAAACATTTAAAAAAACAGATAATTATAGGCAAATATTCCTTATGATATAAATAAAAAAAAGAAAATTACTAAGGTACTCCAGTTACTATATTAGGCAAAAGAATAAAATATCTATGAATGTACTTAACTAAAGAGGTAAAAGACTTATACACTGGAAACTATAAAACATTGCTGAAAGAAGTTAAAAATGATCAAAATAAATAGAAAAATTATTTAGAAGACAATGTATTTATAATACCAGTATCACTCAAAGCGATCTATAAATTCAATGCAATCTGCGTTAAAATTATAACAGGAATTTTTTTGCAGAAATGAAAACACCAGCCCTCAAATTCATATGGATTCATGAAGAGCTCTGAATAGCTAAAACAATTGTTAAAAATTAAAAAAAATTTATGGAAAACTCAAACTTCTTAATGAATACAAAGCTAGATAATCAAAGCCAGGTAGTGTCACAGTGTGGTACTGATATATTAATTAACTGGAGGGCCAATGAAACACGATGAGGAGCTTAGAATGAAACCTATGTACCTATGGCAATTAATAGGAGCACTGAGTGTATTCAGTCAAGGAAAAAGATAAAAATTTATTTTATGTATATTTGTTTTATTATATATATATTCTGACAAAGTAAAGAAGAAACGGTAAAATGGTAAGAGTCTAAAACAATGTGTGAGATACTAATCTTAGTGGGTCTACATGATGAGTAGTTTTTACTTTATACCACTGAATTTATACCAGTGAAATGGGAAAATGACATGATCAGATTTTGATTTAATAAAAATAATTGGGACATAAATCAGATAGGCAAAATGAATAAAAAAATAAGATTTAGCTACATGCTGTCTAAAAGAGACATGCTTTATAGTCAAAGACACAAATAAATTGAAATTAAAAGGAACAAAGGAGCTCACACAACTCTAAGAATAACCAAAAAGGACCCGGTGTCACTATATTAATAAAGACAAATTGATTTAAGACAAAATGTGTTACTAGAGACAAAGACATTCTAAAATGATAAGCTGGTCAATTTATCAGGAATACATGATTATAACTGTATATGTGCTCAGCATTAGAGATCTAAAACCTATGAAATGGAAATGGATAGAACTGGTGAGAGAAATAGACAATTCAACAATAACAGTTGGAGACTTTAATACTTCACTTTCAAACATGGCTAGCATAGCTAAACAGAAGGTTAATAAGAATCAACACTAAAAAGCATTCTTTCTTCTAGAGTATGTCAGAACAGTTCTCAAGGACAGAGTACACACTAGGTTACAAAACAAGACCTGATAAACATAAAGGGTTTACAACACACAAAATTCATTTTTTTGGAATCTGAAAACGAGGGAGAAATGGAGAAGAAGGGATTGCAGCATGACTATCCCACATGGACAGGGTGCTTTTTCACTTTCCCTCTCTCTCTTTTTTTCTCTCTCTGTCTTTCTAGAGAACACATGCACCTTCTGGCAAAAACTTTTAAAAACTTCAAACTTAAAAGATAAGTAGAAGGATGGAGCCAGCAGGTGGCATGATGGTTAAGGGTGGGATCCCATATAACCAACTCTACGGAGTCCTGACACGGTATCTTTAAAAACACGCCAGGTGCATGTGCATTTGCTTGGGGAGGAGCCCAAAATCCTGAAGAGACTGGAAGAGAAGGGATTGCAGTGTGGCCATCCCCTACACGTGATGATTTCTCATTTTTTCTCTCTCTGTCTCTCTTTGGCAACTGCACATGCCCTACAGCAATGTAAAAAAAAAAAAAAAGGCAAAAGGAAAGAGATAATGAAGATAAGAATGAAAATAAATAAATTAAAGAATATAAAAACAAGAGAAACCAGTGAAATATAAAAGAGTTCTTAGAAAAGGTTAAAATGGGTGGCAAAGCGTTAGTGGGATGAAAAAGGAATGAAAAAGAGTGAAGACTCAAATTTCTAAAAGCAGTAATGATGGAGGGAGCATCACTACTGTTTACATGCACCAAAAAAGGCTTATAATATGACAAAGTTACAAATTATATAATCTAGATGAAATGGAATTCTAGACACAATTTAATTAAAATTACACAAGAAAAAAGTAGAAAAATCTAAACAAACCAAACACAATTAAAGAAACTGAACTAGTAATCAAATTATTTCACCAAGAATAGCTCAAGTCCAGATGGCTTCATTGTTAAATGCTATCGCATGTTTATGACAGAGTAATACTAATCCTTCACTAACTATTCAAAAATATAATTAAATTAAAAAGTACAGCAAGCACTTCTCAACTCATTTTATAAGGCCAGTAATATCATAATACCCAAACAGGACAAAGGCATCATAAGAATAGAAATTACAAACCCAAATACCTTATGAACATAACTAAAATCTTTTCAACAAACCCAGTAGTATATATATAAAACAAAACAAAATAAACAAAACAAAAAAACTGAGTACTTACCATGACCAACTGGGATTGATCCCAGGAATACTAGCTTGGTTTAACATTCAAAAATGAATCAATGTAATACACTAGCTCAATAGAGTCAATGACAAAAACATACGTGACTATTTCAATAGTAGCATAAAAGTATCTGACAAAATTTAATACTCTTCCTTGATAAAAACACTCGACAAACAAGAAATAGAAAGAAACTTGCTCAACAGGATAAAGAATATCTACAAAAACCCATAGCCAAAATTATACTTAGTAATTGAAACTGAATGATTTACTCCTAAATTCAGAGAAAAATAAATAAATAAACCACAGATGGTGATTCTCAGAACTTGTCATCAGTATTGTACTGGAAGTTCTAGCCAGGACAATTTGGCAAGAAAAAGAAATAAAAGTCATCCAAACTAAAAAAGAAGAAATAAAACTATTTCTATTAGCAGAGGACAGACACCTTGGTCACAGAAAATTCTAATGAATCCGTATAAAACTCTCTTAGAACTAAAAATAAATGACAGATTTCAAGATAAACATACCAAATTCAATTGTATTCCTCCACACTTCAATGACTAATTCAAAAATAAGTTAAGAAAATAATTTTACTTACAATAACATCATTTTAAAAAGTACTGAGGAATAAATTTAATAACAACATAAAAGATGTGTACGCTGAAAACTAAAAATACATTTTTGGAAGGAATTAAAGATAACCTTTCCTATATTCATGTGTAAAAGGATAATATTTTGGGTCCAGCCATTGGTATGGTGGTTAGGGCAATTTGGATCTCACACAACTGACTATAAGGATCAGAGTCCTGGTCCTAGGGGCTTGGAAAACAAGTGTGGGGGCGGGGCCGCAGGTAGTGTAGTGACAGCAGTGCTGAGCACCCACATGATTGACCACACACATGGCTGACCACAGTTCCAGTCGTGAACCTGGCACCTTTCTTTCTCACTCTTTCCCACTTTCCTTCACATACACACTCTCTCTCTCCTTGGCGAGCACATGTGACTACAGCAAATTTAAAATAATAATACTAAGTAAAATAAAAGAAGAACTTGTATGTGTGTGATGTGTACTCAAAGTCCCGAGAGGAGAATGGAGTAGAAGAGATTGCAGTGTGGCCATACCCTCTGGGAGATTTCTCACTTTCTTTCTCTCTTTCTCTCTGGCAAGCACATGCATCCTATAGTAAAAAAAATATTACATGGGAAAATGCCTCGAATAATCCACAGTTTTAATACTTTCCCTACCAAAATCCAAATTTCTCATTTCAAAATTAATAACTCTAAAATGTATAAGGAGCATAAGAGATATAGAATAGAAAAAATAATCTTGAAAAAGAATAAAGTTGAAAGCCCCTCATTTCAAAATTTACTACAAAGTTTTATCACGCGAGTATTATAAAGGTAAGAATATTGACAGATGAAATGTAATGGAATAGAGAAATAAACTCATATATTTATACTAAATCGGTTTTGGTATGGTTGCCAAGGCAGTTCACTAGAGAAAGATGTATACTCAATGAAACAGTCCCTTAGAGAGTTTGGGAATAATGTGGTCCTTGTCAGAAACAATGGGTTCCTCAATTTACCCAGTGGTGGAGAGCAATAACACCTCCAGGCCTATGAAGGCTGGCCAGAAACAACACTGACCTGCAAAGATCCCCAAGGATCTTTCTATATCTGAGAATTTTTCCTTTCTTCATCATTTATGTCTATGTAGAGATATTTGTCACTCCTATAAACTACCAAATCATTTATCATGCTATCTAAATTTCTGTATAGGCACTCCATTTATTGGAAGTAGTTTTAAATTTACTATCCTGCTATAGGATGTAACTTCCTGAGGACAAAGACTATGAGCACTTTCTTCACATTTTATTCCCTGCACCTAATACAATGCTGAGGATGTCACAGTTAATTAAAAATTTGTCTTGCATTTGATTATTGACTAGTAAGTAGATTTAGAAATTCTATAAATCCATTCTTATTCATTAAAAAAAAAAAAACACAAAAAAATAGGAACCAGCAGGTGGCATATTGGTTATGTTTTTGGACTCCCATGTAGTCGACTATGGTCCTAGTCCCAGATCAAGCAGCTTAAAACTCATGCCGGGCACATGTGCATGCATGCTCAAATTCTTGAGAGAATGGAGGAGAAGGGATTGTGGTGTGTCCATCTCCCCAGGGGGTAATTTCTTGCTTTGTCTGTCTCTCCAGCAAATGCATATGCACCCTATAGAAAAATCTTTGTCAAAAAAAAAAGTTATAGATCAACCATCAAAAGAAAAAAATAGTAAAACAAAGATATTTGGATTCGTTTTTAAACTATCTATAAGTTTTTAAAATATCTAAATTCTTACTATAACTAGTGATTTATTTCATAGAAATGCCATACTTTACCAATAAATGTCTCGACAAATATGCTTTGATGCATTTTTTTATCAGACATCTTTTCTAATTTAGATTAGATCATTTAATTTGTAGAAATTATTTTTATTAATATTTTTGCCATAGGGCATGTGCACTTGGAGAACAGAGACAGAGAGAGAAAAGTAAAAAATCACTCCTGGGAATGATGACCATGTCACAATCCTTTCTCTTTCATTCTACTTTCAGGATTTGGGGGATGCACACACATGTGCCTGGCATGTTTTTCAAGACTACAGTTCTGGGATTGGAACTGCAAAGTCAGCCATGCGAGATCCCGCTGCCTCAACCTCTATGCCACCTGCTGGCCCCTGTTGAGAAATTTTTAAGCCCATGATGCAGTATTGTTAACTGTAGGCACTGTGTTTTAGAACAGATCTTTAGATCTGCATAGCTGAAGCTTTGTACCTTTAGAGCAGGAACTTTTTATTTCACTCTCCCTTCATCCCAGCCCCTGGCAACTATCATTTTACACTCGATTTCTATTAATATGATTGTTTAAAATTCCATACAAGTGGAATTATGTAGTATCTGCCTTGCTGTGACTGGCTTACTTCATTTAGTATAATGACTGAGAGGTTCATCCAGGTCATCACACACGGTAGGATGTCTTTCTTTTTAAAAACAGAAGAATATTTCATTATACGTATTGACCACTTTTTTTTTTTCCCCAAGAGATTTTTACTATAGGGTGTGCGCACTTGCCAGAGAAACAGAAAATGAGAAATCATCCCCCAGGGAGGATGGCTATGCCACAATCCCTTCTCTGTCACTCTCCTCTGGGGATTTTGGGCACATACATACACACACCTGGCATGAGTTTAAGCCACTGGGTCTGGGACTCAAACCATGGTCGACTACGTGGGAGTCCAGTGATAAAAACTTTATGCCATCTGCTGGTCCCTAGACCACATTTTCCTATCCATTGTCTTTTGAGGGTCACTTAGATATTCCCATATCTAGGCTATGGTAAACTATGCCTCAGTAAACAAAGGAGTAAGATGTCTTTTGGGCACACTAATTTCTTTTTCCTTGGATGTATAGCCAGAAATGAGATCACTGGGTCCATGTGGTAGTTCTCATTTGAATTTGTCGGGGAATCTCTATCCTGTTTTCTATCACGGCTGCACCATTTTGCATTCTCACCGACAGTGTCCAAGGGTTCCAATTTCTCTCCATCCTCATCAATACTCAGTTTTTAAAATTTTATAGTTGTCAAAGGCCACATGAGTTCACTAGATAAAAAGAGACTGAAAGTGAGAGGGCGTATCCCCAAATGAAACATAGTCATACAGCAATGGCCGCTTCTCCATTTTTTCATCTTGTTGGGATTTTGTTCATGCATGCACATGCACCTGGCATGTCTTTCAAGCTACTGGAGTCAGGACTCAAACCCCATGAATGACAAGATGAAAGCTAGCTCCATCAACTACCAAGCCATAGGGCCAGCCTACTACTTACCCCTATATCTGTAGGTATGCTTGGGCTTATTTATTTATGATAATAGCCATCCTAACAGGTTTGAGATGAGAGGACCTTACGGTTTTGATTTGCCTTGCTCTGGTGATTTGTGTTGATGCACATCTATTCGGTTACATGTTGGTCATCTTTATGTTTTACTTGGAGAGATGTCTATTCAAGCCTTCAGACTAATTTTTTTTTCTTTAAAGAATTTTTAAAAATTTAACCTTATTTATTTATTTTAGTTTGTCCAGAGAGGGACAGAGAGAGAGAGAGAGAAAGCAAGTCGCCAAATCTAGGACTCTAACTGCGGTCCGCTGTGTGGGAGTCCAGGGTCCTTAACCACCATGCTCCCTCCTCCCCCGCCAGTTTCTTTTTCTTTTTCTTTTTTTCTCTCTTTTTCTTCCTTCCTTCCTTCCTTCCTTTCCTTCTCCTTTTTATTTGCCTGTTTCCATACTGAATTGCAGATAATCTTTACATATCTTAGTAATTCCTATTAGTGGCAAGATTTTCTTGAAAAGTATGTGTTTCCGATCCCTGTGTGAATGTCTAAGTGTCTACCTAGGTTTTTTCATGAGGTTTTTGTTATAAACATGCATTCTGGGGCTGAGATGTCAGTGCTTCTCTAGTTACGTCATGAAGACACAAATATCCTTAAAATGCGTAAGTTTTTAAATGCACACAGTAAGCTTTATAAAAAAAAATTATGGGAGGACCCCATGGTATAGTGGTTAAGGGTGCCATATACATGGCAGACTGAGGTTTAAATCCCAACCTAGCAGCTTGAAAAACACACTAGGCAACTCAGCATCCTGCCATTGGGCCCAGGACTTGAAGCCTGGTCGAATGAGAGTGAGCACCTCCATTGGCTCTGGCCATTCTTGGGTTTCCAGGGACTGTGCCCAGGCTCTCCACTTTCACCATCCCGGCCCTGCCTAATCTTCCGGCATTACATTAAAAGAAGTCCCTGTACGATGATGACCTGCAGGTGGAGACTGGTGACTCAGAAACAGAAGGCTGGTCCAAAAACTTCAAACTTCTGTAGTTTCAGCTTCTGGTGAAGAAGGCAGCAGTCACTGAAGCAAAGAGCCAAAGGACAAAACAAAGCAGGAATCTTACCTATCTTTAACCAAAGTGAAGCGGGTCCTCAGACGACAGGCAAATTGTGGACACCCCACCCCGTGTGGCAGCTGGGCTGAAGGCTTCTTTTCCTCGTGGGTACTGTGCAGGGGAAGTTCTGATTCCCTTACCTGATGAAGATGATTCTGTTTCCTAATGATCATGAGTAAGTGGTGAAGCACCAAAGAGAGGAAGGACGGAGACAGCAAGAGCTGGAAAGCAAAAGAAGACAGAAGAAAGGGAAAAGCGGCATGAAGACAGACATGAAGCCAGTGGGTTTTCAAGACAACCGGATCCAGATTCTGATGAAGGTGAAGATTCTGAGTAAGAAAGCAGGAAAAGAAGCATGGGTGTAGCTGTCATTGCACCAGCCACTTCACCTATGTAGAAGACTCAAGGCCACAATCACAGTCTTCCAAAGCTGCTATTTCTCCCCTAGTGTATGAGCAAAAGGTTAGACTAAGGCCTTCAACTGGGCTCATCAGCTCCTTCCTTGCTAATGTGGGTGGCACAGTAGTTCATAAGATCATGCAGAAACATGACTTCTGGGAAGGTGAGGGTCTTGGGAAACAGGAGTCTGGGCTGAGTACCATGCTGTCTGTGCAGAAGACCAGCAAGCGAGTGGCAAGGTTTTCATGGGTGGTGCCTCAGAAAAAGATGTATCTGGGTGTGCATACCTGTGTGCCAAAAATCTGGAGAGTAGAATGGAGGAGGAGGGATTGCGGCATGGACATTCCCCCTGGGTGGGAGGGTGTAGATTTTTCACTTTCTGTCTCTCTGGTCAACACTCATGTGCATGCCCTATAGCAAAAAATCTCTCTCCCCCCAAAAAATTAAAAATTAAAAAATAAAAACATCCAAGAAGTTGAATTCAAATCCATTAACTTAAATACTCAAGTGCCCTACTCTGGTGGTCCTACTAAGGAACATGGTTGGTGCAGGAGAGGTAGATGAAGGCTTGAAAGTTGAAACCAAGGAAGAATGTGAAAAATCTGGAAAATATGTGATATTTGGAATTCTGGGTGCCTTTGATGATGAATATGAATATTTTTATAAGTTGAGAGAGCTGAGTCAGCAATTAAGCTTTTCTTGATCTGAATTGGAGATATTTTGATGGATGGGTGGTAAAAGCATGTTTGTAGTTTGAATAAATCAGGGTGTTTTATTTGGCAAAACAAGCTTGATTTAAAGAACTAGAGTACGAGTCTTCATCTCTGATAATACTTAAATGATCTGCAAGTTGACCAAAGAAAAGACAATGACCTCCATGGCTGTTGAGTTCTAAGACTCTTGGAAGGACTTCTAAGATATATGTTGATTGATCCCTTTTCTATTTTGTGGGGTTTTTTTAAACATAGTATAAGCATTCTTAGAAAAGAAACACTGGGCATGTGTATGTCTAAATTCTCGACAGGATGGAGAAATGGAGGAGAAGGGATTGTGGTATGACCACACCCTCTTCCTCTCTTTCTTTATGTCTATATCTCTCCCTCTGGTGAGTGCACATATTCCGACTTATAACAAAAAATAAAACAAAAAAAGAAAGAAAGAAATCATTGTTACATGGCTGTTGACAGAATAAAACAAGAGATTTCATATTTGATAAAATGACTGGAAACCACAACTTTTAACATAGGAGTTGGAGAAATAAAATAGAAAAATCTTGGAAAAGAGAGTGCAAATGGGACTGTGCGAAGTAGAAAAGTGAGTGCCTAAACCAACACATGTTGCACCAGCATTTTCTCGTTGCCACATTTTTTCTATTCTGGTCATCGTCAATCTGTGACAATAGTTTATGAAAATGTGTTGCAGCTGTAGGGTAATTCCATAACAGATGTGTTTTTCCTTGGCATTTTTGCGATTGATAGAGCAAGCATATGAGAATTATTCCTTATCTTATTAAAATGGGCAAGCTTTATAGTGTTTAATTTTTTTCTGAATGCTTAAAATATCACTCACTGCAGAGAAGATTAGGAAAAGTCTGGACTTTCAACTTTGTTTTTTTGAGTTGGATATATGTTAACCAGTTTAACTCAAAATAAAATGTAATTATTTTAGCTTGTTAAAAAATAAATGGGAGCCAGATGGTGATACAGTAGTAACACAAATGATTGCATATGAGAAGTTTTCAGGTCTAAGTCCCACATGTATCCAGAAAGTGTAACATTACACATATGTTTCAATTAGGGCTTTAATTTTCCATTGTCTTCTGTCCACTTAAATATCAAAGGATGTATCAAAGAGCTTGGGAGTTCAGGTAGAAACCTGTCACTGGGCTGGAAGCATCTTTAAACCTCAGAATAGTAGAGTCAACAGCAATGTGCAGTGGGTGCCTGGGAAAACCACAGGCACCAGGACTTAGGCTCGAGCAGCTGCTAGGGCTTGAGACCAGTTAAGCCATGTAAACAAGACTGTCCAGAGGTCCAACACGCACTGGGGAACATAAGACATGGAGTCAAAGAAGATGGTTCTGATGCCTACTGACTTGGTTTTCAGTCTTGCTTGGGTCTGTTACTCCTTTATTTTGGTTGTTTAATAGAAAGAGTGGGCATTCTTGTCTCCTTCCTAATCTTAAGGGTAAGATATTCAATATATCATTATTAAGAATGATGTTAGTGGGGCCAGCAGATGGCATGGTGATTAAAGCACTGGACTACTACAGGTTCAAGCTCCAGACCTGACTGTTTGAATATCACACTGGGTGCTTGTAAGTGCATGCTAAAAACCCTGAGAGCACAATGAAGAAGGTATCTCTCCTGGGAGATAATTTCTCACTCTCCCTTTCTCAGTCTTCTCTGATGAGCACACATGGCCTTTGATAAACACCTTAACAGAGAAAGAAAGAAAGAAAGAAAGAAAGAAAGAAAGAAAGAAAGAAAGGGAGAAAGAGAAAAAGAAAAAGAAAGAGAAAGAAGAAAGAAAAAAGAAAAAAGAGAAAGAAAGAAGAAAGAGAAAGAAGAAAGAGAAAGAAGGAAAGAAAGAATGAGGAAGAAGAAAGAAAGAAAGAAAGAAAGAAAGAAAGAAAGAAAGAAAGAAGGAAGGAAGGAAGGAAGGAAGAAAGAAAGAAAGAAAGAAAGAAAGAAAGAAAGAAAGAAAGAAAGAAAGAAAGAAAGAAAGAAAGAAAGAAAGAAAAAGAAAAGGAAAGGAAAGGAAAGGAAGAAAGAAAGAAAAAGAAAGGAAGGAAGGAAGGAAGGAAGGAAGGAAGGAAGGAAGGAAGGAAGGAAGGAAGGAAGGAAAGAAAGAATGGTGTTTCTAGGATTTTGTAAATGTACTTTTATCTTTTTTTTTAATTGCCAGAGGATATGCACTCTTAACAGAGAGAGAGAAATCACACTTGGATGTGGCATGTCCATACTATAATGCTGTCTCCCCTCCTTCATTTACTCAAAGTTTTGAGCACCAACATACACAAGCACAGTCTGATCAAGAAATGGTTTGTTATTGAGTAGGATAAAAGAAGACTATACATCAAGGCAATGATTTTTTTTTTTTAATTTCCAGTCAGCTCATGAGGCATCCACGTATTGAGCTTTATACCTTTTCAGTTTGGTTCACATGCCAAAGAACCATAGAATGGCCTACATCAAGTTCCTCAGCAACTTCTTGTGTACTTGGAAGAGAATCAGTTTTAGTGATGGCTTTCAGTTGGTTGGTGTCAACTTCTGATGGCCAGCAGCTAAGCTCTTGCTCTTCAAGGCTCTTGTCTCCTTTGTAAAACTTCCTGTACCACCGCTGCTCTATACATGTGTTAGCAGTTCCTGGGTCAATGTGTTGTTGATACTTCTAGTTGGCTCCACTACTTTACAACCCATTTTGAATTCCAGAAAATCACTCAAATGTACTTTTTGTCTAACATAATTTTTTTTGGTCTAAAATACATATAAAATAAATAGTAATAGGGTATTAGCCAAAGAAAGTAAAGAAATGCACATTAAAATGATGTATAATATTACTACATTAATTTAAGAATGTATTCAATTATCAAATGGCAAATTTCAACAATGTGAAACTGCAATTATTTTTACACTACTCAACTAATATTATCTCAAATATTTCTTCTGCTCTTTTCTCTCTCTTTTTTTGTGATATTCTAATTATGCATATATTAGGTCATCAGAAAAGTCATGATGCATTTTTGTATAGAAAATCAGAAAGATACATTATGACTTTTCCAACAACCCATTAACATACTTGTTATACTGTTTTGTGGTTCTTCCATATTCTTTTTGAGGTTGTATTCTTTTTTTTATCTTTGTTTTTCTCTTTACATTTTAGATTTTAATATCCTTGTTGATCTACAAAAGTTCCTATCTTCAAGTTCACTGATTTTTATGTATCAGGTCTACTGATAATGCAGTGAAGCCATTCTTTTTTTTTTTAATTATTATCATCATAATCTTCTTTATATTACATTGGATTACATATAACTTTACAGTGTATTCCATTGCTTTTTCAAAAGGGAATGCCATGCATGTCAGTCAATACAGAGACTTTAATCTCCCCACTTCATCATTCAATATCTTTTCAATGTTTTTCCCAATCATTATTATTATTATTCTAATTATTATTTTTTAAAATAGTCAATCACTATTTCTCACTTTGCTTGTAAAAAGACTTTACCTATCGTAAAATACGTCTCAGACCAATCCAGCTGAGAGTACTATACATGTCATCATCAACAGGTAATAAGCCATATCTGTTTCCCACTGACGTCCTGCCTCTCTATTTGCTCTCTTGCTATCTTTCTCTATCCTCTTCTCTTTGTGTGCAATGTTTTAAATTTCTAACATTTCCTTTTGAATCTTTTATTATAATTTCTATCTTTATTTACATTGCTCATCTTTCTCACATGCTATTTTTCAATTAGAACCTGCAACATATTAATCATAGTTATTTTACTAAGAGTCTTGATCATGAAAGGATGTGGTATCTTATCAGATGCTATTTCTGCATCAGTTGCTATGACCATATGGTTTTTGTCTTTCTTCCTATTAATATGGTGTATTACATTTATGATTTTGTTTATGTTGAACCAACCATGTATTTCTGGAATAGAGCCTACCTGATCATGATGTATAATCTTTTTTATAAGTTGTTGGATATGATGTGCTAGTATCTTGTTGAGAATTTTTGTGTCTATATTAATCAGGGATGTTGGTCTATAATTTTCCTTCCTTGTCCTATCCTTATCTGTTTTAAGGATAAGGGTGATAGAGGCTTCATAGACTGAATTAGGGAAA